>NC_091119.1:145744460-146044460 GCF_040183065.1 Periplaneta americana
TTTTCCAATTCACTACGGGCTAAAGCAAGGAAATGCACTATAACCTTTACTTTTTAACTTTGCTCTAGAATATGCCATTAGGAAAGTCCAAGATAACAGAGAGGGTTTGGAATTGAACGGGTTACATCTACTGCTTGTCTATGCGGATGACGTGAATATGTTAGGAGAAAATCCACAAACTATTAGGGAAAACATGGGAATTTTACTTGAAGCAAGTAAAGAGATAGGTTTGGAAGTAAATCCCGAAAAAAACAAAGTATATGGTTATGTCTCGTGACCAGAACATAGTACGAAATGGAAATAATATAAATTAGAAATTTATCGTTTGAAGAGGTGGGAAAGTTCAAATACCTTGGAGCAACAATAGCAAATATAAATGACACTCGGGAGGAAATTAAACGCAGAATAAATATGGGAAATACCTATTATTATTATTATTATTATTATTATTATTATTATTATTATTATTATTATTATTATCATTATTATTAATTGTCATTGAGTGTAATTAGTTACCACTGCCACCGGGTATTTACCAATTTGTAGTATGAATAAATATACATTTGTTACGCATCTCAGGATATTGTCCTACATAACTTCAGAGTGTCTCTGAAAGCGTGTGTTTGCAATGCATGGATATTTAATATAGTTTAATATATTTCACTAAATGTATCTATATCTTAGTTCCAATTTATCTCAAATGTCCATTCCTAGTAAAAATTATATTTATTATAAACTGCCTTTAGTCGCCCTGGGTGGCACAGTCGGTATAGCGTTGGCATTCTGTGCCCGAGGTTGCGGGTTCGATCCCGGCCCAGGTCGATGTCATTTAAGTGTCATGTCCCTAGATTTAGTGTGTAAAAGAACTCCTGCGGGACAAAATTTCGGCACACCGGCGACGCTGATATAACCTCGGCAGTTGCGAGCGTCGTTAAATAAAACATAATTAAAAAAAATTAAGCTGCCTTTAAATATACTTCGTTATTGTTGTTATTAAATCCAAGTGGTGTTCCTGTTGTTCACCGACTTACACACACAGGTACAAGAATAAACAGATGTTGACACATAGTACCGGTGGATGAGGGACAACTCCCTGGTTCACTGAAGCGTGACCTGTTGACTTGCAGCTATATTTTCATACTAATCTAGATGGTGATTTACAGGGACATCATTTTATTTTTACTAACATTTTTAATTTTAACCTGGCTATACCTTTTTGATTAACGGTTGAGAACCGGAAACACCGTTTGTTACCCCCTTCCACGACTGGAGTTCGATTATACTCGCGTAAAATACAAACAAATCACTTTACTAGGTATAGGAGGAAAGAAAAGTAGTTCATCCATTTACGTAATTTTGAGCTTGATAATTTTCATTAAGTTTTTGTTTAATTAAAATACAGTACAGTATTAACAATAAGTGTTTTTACTCACCAACTGAGCTGTCCATGCAAATGTATTAATTATGCAGTGTATATTATACTGTCTACAGACATTAGCGTACAATATAGAGAATGAAGTTAAATTGAAAAAATAATCATAATATGGATATGTAAACACATTTTTGAAAATGGTGGCCGTTCATTTCGATACAGGCTTCAGTTCTTTTGTGCATATTATCGCACTATAAACTATTGCATCTAATTCCAATTACCAGTTTCGTCCTTCGTACTAGTAACTCATGTTGAAATAAGTTTGTACCTACTCTATAAAAGAGTACCTTATGTACTGTAAATTCAATCTTCACTTCTGCCCGACCCGCACAGATAAAATTACTCAGACATGCTATCTACTGTCCGTCCAAGTGGTTACGTCGCAGGGTCGTAGAAAGAGGGGGAAATCACGTGACAGTTAATTACTTAACGAGGCCCTTTTATTTAAGTTATTTTAAACAGTTGTATAATATTACGTAGACGTCCAATTCCTAACAGAAATTAATGTTTTCAGAAAAGAGCTAAGACAGCCCAGCCACTAGCCTTTACAGCTCAGCCACTAGCGAGCAGAAGTGGGTGAGGGAAACCGGGATGCGACGTAGGCAAACGGACGACAGTACCTGTGCGAAAATATGATTCAATATTGAAAGCTCTTTCGTCACTGGAAAACGCGAACATATTTCCGGAACGTACTATACTCACTAACTCAGTACTGTTTGTGTTTACTATGACCAGGCTTCGAGACTTTGGACCCGATACAATAAGTTTACTGTGCATGCGCTATAGGTTGTTGACTCGCTGCAGGTAGATAGAGATGTGTTGAGGTAACAACGTTGCTATTTAGAGTAGAGTACGGTAGTATGGGGAAACACACATATTTACATTCTGAACGTAAATATACATTACACAATGATAATGTCAAACGCATATGAAAAGCATTTATTCTCCTGTCTTTTATAAGGATTTGTGTTTAATTATACACAGTGTTAATGGTGAAAATAAGCATGTAGCAATTTTAATTTTTTCATTTATCCTATTGGTCGTCTTTAGGAAGTGCAGTTACAGTACCGAATTGCAATATACCTATTACAAGATACATTCTCAGTGTCTCAAACGTAAATCTTTTTCGGTTATCTGCCAAAGTTTGTACTGTAGAAAGCTGCGTTCTACGCCGCATGACGTGATATGAGCAAAACGAAAAAACCTAACATCATTGCAGTCTCTGAGAGACAGTCCTTTATTCTCGGGTGACACTATGTCCACTAATTTGCTGTTTATGTTACACAATGTTCCATATCCGTTATTTTTTACATAAAATTGATTTCCACTTCTGTTTTTTACGTTCAGTAACCGGAGTACTTGATATCTCATTAATTCTCTGCATCATTTCCTCAATTAATTTGGGGCTTCCGGCATCTTTTGCTCTGACTTTTCTAACCGTGTAATAGTTTCAGACACAGTTTGAAAATAGGTTTGTATGAAAACCAAATTATTCGTCAGAATCTTCAAATCCAGAACGTTTTCCTTTGCGTATTTGTTGGCATTCATTCTACAGTACCCCCACCCACTGTACGCTTTACCACTATACTCAGTACGCCGTTATGCGGATTTCCCACTGAACTGCTCTATTGGGTCCGAAGTCTCGAAGCCTGACTATGACCGTAAGACGACTTTGACTGTATACGCTTGGTTCTGTCACAGTCTAGTATATATAGTCGTGAAGCTCAATACGTAGTAAATATGCAAACATTAGGTGGCGTACATTAAAAAACTCAGGTACAATAAAAATTGAAGTAAAAATAAAATGATGTCCCTGTATTACCTCTCTCCATTATGGCAAATGAATTAGTCATAAACAGAAGAAAAGCAACAACAATATGTAAACAACTCACTTTTATTAGTTTGCCTCTCGGTCAAAACTCTGTATGCATTTTAATACAAGAGTAAGGCCAACAAGGAGGAGCACTGATTGGAACTGCACTTATATTACTTTTTCTATGAACAGAAGTGATATTAAAGATTTAGAATATGCACTTACCTCACTTTTTAAAAAAAATGTCACTTGTATCACTTTGCTTTTGAGAGCCTTAAATATGTTTAATTGGTTTCTTACGTCTTCATATCTGATCGTATCTTGTCTTGTACATCCTAATAATGACCTAAGAAATTTCTCTTGAAGAAAAGTAGTCCAAATCAAAGAAATAAACGTTACAGTACGCAGAAGCTCACTTTGAGTAGTTCTGAGGACGACGAATGGTAAAGAACACAGTAGGTAGGTATTCTTCCGGTGAGCGGGGTTGTCTCTATTCATAACTACGGTGTTGATTGTTGTTGTACCTTAAGTTATAATTATTAATTCCAAGCTCTTGAAGTTTGTCTGCTCCTTGGCATGGCTCTATAATTATAGTCACCACAAGCCGACACTTCTCCCCTTTCACGTCATCTCCTGCATAACTTAACCATATCACATCACAAATTCAGATTTAACGGCTGTTCAGAGAGTCGGCGCTATGCAACGTTAATCCGCCGTGCCCTCCCCCGTCTCAGCGTGCGGCCAGGGCGGCTCCGTCAAGAGTTTGTTACGACTTTGCATGTGCTTGCTTGCTTGATCTTCTTATTCGCGAGTAAAACGGCACTTTGAGATGAATGTTGTATGACTCCGAGCCTGGTTTCACTTCGCTGAACCTCTGAGTTGGATACTATACAGGGCGTTCAATAAATTTCTGGTACAATGCAAGTACAATCCTGTGTAGTTAGGTTTTTATAAACACTGATTTGACCATAGTTTCTTATTTTTTGTGAAGAAAAGTGTTAATATTTTAGTCCACCACAGAAATAGTGGTGTAATTTCATTTAAGGGGAGTTGGTAGTTAGCAGGGACAACAATTAGGTTTTTTTATTTGTGTACATTAAATGGACGGAGTTAACGCAATAATAGACCAAGCGCCAAAAAAACCTGTTTCGAGATATTGGCCATTGAAATAAATCTGCTTTTTTTTTTTTATAAAACATTTTATTCAAGAAGTATTATAACTAGGGTCCGTATTCCAGCTACCTTTAAACTGGAATGAAGTTGCCTGATTCGAAGTATGTATGACGTCACAGCAAGGTACAGGTTCTTTCGTATACAAAATAGTTACGCAGCCTCTGCCCTCTTCCTCTGGAAAGTCAAAATCAGGACGCAGTCATAGTGAGTAGTCTTATCGATCACTCCTCTTACTAGTCGTGTTATTTAAATAACTACATCTTTGTGGCTGATTGAAGGTTCATTGCAGAGGTAAAATCTCTTAGGTAAGACGCTCAAGCGTGTAATATTGCAGGACATAGTTGAGGATATTTGAACTAATATTTTCACTGTCAGTATAGACAACATTACATATACATTGTGTAAAATGAACGTAAAAGTGAAAAAAAAAAACAGTGTACTGAAAGACAGTGGAATACCAAAAGTCATAGAATGCGTGTTGAACGTAATCTAAAAGAATCAGTATCATCAAAATCTGAAAATTATGAAGATATTAACTCGACGTTAACATGGATTTATGTAGCCTACAGTGATGTTCAGTGCCAACATCCCAGTTAATAAATTAAATAATCTACATTTTAGGGAATTTGTAGAAAAGTGCATAGAAAATTAGTGAGTTTTTAGTAATTAGCGACATATGCAAGATCCTAATAGAAAACGAAAAAATATCAGACAATAGGAATATCTTATACTACACCATACACCAATAACATCATGTGCTATTGAAAGAATTTCTTGTAATATAAAATAATTTCTGGTGACATCCGCATATGTTCAAGTTGCATAACTTACGAATCCACGTTATTATTCACTGCAAAAATAAAAATCACGACGAAAATTAACATCACGGCTCAAGCATGTGTTTACTAGTATTGCGAAACTCCGTCCAGATAGCGTTCTTTTCTTACAATTTACCATATAATTTATATATGCTATTCCAATAATGTTTCTATTCAATAAATGTGCTTATTCAAATCGTGGCGCTGTAATGACCAAACTTTAATGGGACACTCCATTAAATATGACAACTTTTTTCTAATAATTTTTTCCAACCAGATTTTTAGAGCACATTTACTAAGTAAAGGACTAACAAAATCCAGATTTTGAACTCCCAAATGTTAATGGCTTTTGATTGTTTATATTTTTCTAGTCTTTTTAGAAATATTTTCAAACACAATTTTATAGTAGAAGATCTCAATTTTTAAGCTACCTTTTTTGCTTACATTTCACGAGACATAGAGAAATATTTCTATGCATTTATTTTATGAAATATCTCATTTATTCAGTTTCAATTTTTTTTAATGTTGAAAAGGTTACTTTCTTCTATATAATTCATGAAAAAAAATATTAATAAAATGAACTAGCAGCATTTCTTACAAAATAAACGCATAAATATTTGCAATAATAATTTCATCCAGATTGATAAATATTTGGCATAAAAAAGTTGGTGTTGAGTCAAGAAAAATAAATTTACGGAAAAATGGATTTGAAAGTGCAATGATTGTAACACATACCTATTAAAATTCTATTCCGTTATATTCTTCTAGTAACTTCAGAAAACCAATTTTAGAAAATAAATTTTACTAGATTTGTAATCAGAAATTTGTAAAAAAAAAAAATCATTCTTTGATGAAAAAATAATTTTGACAGCCATTTAAATGTCACGCTTCCTTACAGCCTTAATTAAAAAAAAATGTATTAAACATATTCATAATCAGAATTGAACTAAATCCATTTGGGGTATGCAAATATACATTCTAAAGAAGTCAAATAGCCGATAAAAATTTTTGAAAAAAATTTCAAGGTTTTGAGTGGAGTCTCCTTAAAGGTCACGAACACATACAAAAATTATGGCAAAACGTGTAGTAACATTTTTGACAATATCACCACAAGATTTATGATAGTCATACATATATTTTATCACTGAATCTTGAAATAATGCTGAATTGAATGGCTTATAGTTCACTTAATTTAGATTATTAATTTGTCCTTTACAATTTGTTTACTTATTGCAACAAATCGAAAATATACTTAAACATAAAATCACATAAATACATTTTCTTAGTAACTAACGATGCCATTGGTCCCAAATTGTTACCAGATCTTACAACTTGCCCCGTGATAGTGAAACTCGGGTTTATTTTATAACTTTAAAATAAAGTTAATTTCATAATTTTATACATGTTGTGAAGATTATTTTTTTCAAACTCTATTGTTTTAAAATATCACAAAACCGACAGATCTTTCTCAAATTAAGTAAAAAGTGAGTTTCTTATATGCACAGTAGTGGCAAAAAAAACCGGACCGACCCTTGTAGCTGATTTCAGAGCCTTCTTCACTCCAGAGCACGATAGACTGGTAACTAAGACTTTCGTGGTTCGAATCCTGCCTGGGAAAGAAACGTTTTTTTGTTCCTTATTCAAATTTATTGCAAATACTTTTCGATTGCTAGTAAAATTCATGTTCTGGGAATAATAAGTTAATTAAGTAGTAAAATATCGCTGCAATCGAAAAATATTGGGAATAAATTTGAATAAGGAACAAAAAAAAATTCCTTCCCAGGCAGGAAATTCTGACAGACAAGAGGAGAAGTTTCAGAATAGAGAGCCCGGATAAGTCGTTGGTTGTTTACTGCCATAATAATTACATGAAAGGCAAAGAAACCTAAAAAAAAGTTGGACAGTTAAAAATGTACCAATTCAAATATGTAGGCCTATGTAAAATTAATAATAATAATAATAATAATAATAATAATAATAATAATAATAATAATAATAATAATAATAGTAATAATAAATACATTTATATAAAAATAGATTTAAGAAAAATGATGGTTACTTTAAATTAGTATTTTCATTTAATTGTTAAATAAATAAACCTGTGAAGTGTATTTTTACTGCATATATTAAAATTTTTAGCGCATATTTAATATGATGAAGGATGGGTGAAGCGGAGAAAAATCCTCTCTGGCACCGGATCTCGAACCCAGGTTTTCAGCTCTACGTGCTGACGCTTTATCCACTAAGTCTCACCGAATTCCAGTTCCGATGCCGGATTGAATCCTCTCAGTTTCCCTTCATCATATGATAACGCGGAATTCCTGCACGGAAATATCATATGTACTTCGGTACATCGCAATAATAGCATATTTAATACTTTTTTTACTGAACAATTGCATGGATATTTTCAGGATTTTTAGTGCATGAAGTTCCGTGGTCTAGACTTATTACTTTAGTTTAAAAGATTTGTTTCGAAGTTATCTCAAATTTTAAGGTGATTGTCAGGTAATCCCAATGCGAACATTCTACTAATATCGCTTCGTTGTCCCCAATCTCCAGGATGATAGTTAACCGCGCAAGTGATACGGCGTTGTTAAATAACCGATTAACTTAGAAGAAACGAACATTTTAAAATCACAGCCATTAACAATCATGATCATTTTTGGGAGAGAAAACAACTATGCTTATCCTGGTGCCTCCTGGACAATGCTAATAAACTGTAAAGTATGAAAACTAGCGCAATTCCAAATTCATTTTCTAAATCTTTATCAACAATGTGCTATCGCAATGTAAATTTCAATTTGAGGACATACACAGCCGCGACATTTTATCATATTAGATACAAACGTGACTTTACACTTTACATTACACTTACATGGGTAATACGTATAAAGAGTTAGCCTCATGTTAAAGTGGAAAACGTTGCAATGAGTATAAGAAGATCCTGTTCAAGGGATCTGTTGTTTCAAACTAGCAGGTTATCGCCCATGCGACACCCGGTACACAATCTTAACGTAGCACAAATCATTCACTTCTGTAATGTTTTCTTCATCAACCATTATTCGTGCCTATTATCACGCATTTCGTATAGTAACGATCTCTTCATCTAAAGAGATACTTGTCCTACTTACAGCCTCTTAAATCCCCGGGGTAACTGTTTCGACATCTAAACTCCAGGCCTAATGTTGTAAACCGGAGTCTTGAAATATATGGATCCTTAATCCAGTCTACAAGCCTCTAGGTCATGTTCATCAGGAGACGGCCGTCTTATATGCTACATAATTATTTTAGTGGATGCTTGAAATGGGACGGATAGGTAGATATGTTAACAAATAGATGAAAGAGGAAGAATATGAGAATTAAAGAATGAGTGAAAAAAGTGAAAAGAGTAAATTAATAAATTAATGGATGAGTTAATTAATAAACCGAATAGTGAAATTAATGATTAAATTTAAGAAAACACATTTAAAATTAATTTAAATTAATTTACGTGCAGATAAATTTACAAAAGGATGCACTCAGAAATGCATGGCGATGGAATTACCAACGATTCAATGTGCAAAAAATGGAATTTGCAATAGAATTCACGAATGTTTGAATTTAGAAACCATTGAATTGAGTTAATTACAATTACAACTCATTTCTGAGGAATACGGGATGGAAATTTCAATTAATAAAACTAAAGTAATGGGATTCATCGGAAAACATCACCTCCGCAGCAAAATTTGCCTTTATAATAAACCTGTAGAACAGGTCTCATATTTTAAATATTTGGGTTATATTTGAGCTATGAAAGAAAATATATTTCTACAAAACTGAATTACTTTAACTATGCAACGAATATAATTAATAACATTTTCAAACCTTCTCTTGTCCAAAAACACATAAGAATTAAAGCCTATAAAACACTGGCGAGATCTGTTCTCATTTATGAAAGTGAAGCTTGGACCATACGTAAATGTGATGAAAACCGAATCACTGCCAATGAAATGAAGTTTTTAAGAAGAAGTGCTGGCTATAGTAGATTAGACAAGAAGAAAAAATTGGATATTTTGAAAGAATTAAATATTGATCCAATTTTAGGGAAAATAGAAATTATAGACAGAAATGGAAATCTGTTATACTCAGGATGCCTAGAACGAGGATATCAGGCCAAGCACTAAATTGCCGCCCATTAGGAACAAAATCTTTGGGCCGTCTGCTGAAACGATGGAGTGAGACCGTAAGAGACCACCAGGCTTAATACGTGATAGGGAGGAGAAAAATTGTGTTAATTTATAGATGGATTAATTTATTAATTAATGTGGACGTACAAAATGAAAGAAGAAGCAAACTTAGGAATAGAGTCAGTTACAATATGAAGAAAATATTGTCAAAGTATGAAATTTATTTTGGCCAATTATGAAAATAGAAAATAATTATTTCAGTGCTAAAATATCTTAGTTCCTGAGCCATTTGAAGTGAATGAATGAATGAATGCCCATCTGCGCCTTGGTCGTCCTTGTCTTCTCTTCCCCGTGTATGGGTCCCACATTGTAGCTGCGTACACTCATCTTTCTGGATTTAGCCTTGCCACGTGTTCTCCCTACTTCCATTTTAGCTTTGTTGCCCTTTCCAAGACATCCGCGTCTCTGGAGAGGTCGCGTAGTTCTTCGTTTGAGATCCTGTCTTGGAGTGAGATACCCAGTATCTTTCTCTGCATTTTCCTTTGACATACTTGAATGAATTGTTTGAGTTTATCTACTAACGACCACGTCTGGCATCCGTATGAGTTTTGGGAATATGCATAACTCGAGGACTTCGAATCTAAGTTTTCTGTTGATGGATTTTTCGAGTAATATGGACTTTAGGCTCCAGAATGCTTTCCAGGCTGCAGATGTTCTCCTGTTGATTTCTTTCTTTGTGTTCTATCAGAATGTGACTAATTGTCCCAGGTATACATATTCTGTAGTATTATATAATTATTTACCAAATAAGCCTTTAGAGATTAATAGTATTGTCTGTATTTAATATGCTACAAATATATAGTAAATCTGTATAATTAAACAGTTTCTTCAGCATCATAAAATACTTGACTCTTCAATATGCTTTGGCCACGTCATGTCCGCGTCATTGACTCCGCCTGATGTCTGCGCCACGTCCTGTCTACGTCTTCTCTGTATGAATTGCGCCTTAGACCTGATGATGAATATTTGCCATTAAAAGTGAATCTGTTTATATCGGTAACGTTTCAAGGTTCAGGTTAAAAGTCTTGGTTATGATTTCGTATATTTCAGGGATACCGAATTGTTTCCCAACTCTATTCAAAATAGTTCTAAGTGGTTTCCGAATGGCGTATAGTATAGAAATCTGAAATGCTTGAAGTGGTTCCTGAGTCCGTGTAGTAGATGGCACTGTATTCCTAATTTCCATGTATCGAACATCGTTAGTACTAAAGATCTTACTTGTTTATAGTAATGAAATGTAAGTTCACGTCTGCGTTGAGTGTGTTTGTGTTGTGTAAGATAACTATGTTGTGGGACTATGGAATTTGAGGTACTGTATAGTCGAGAGGACAAGGAACCTCTGTTATTTGATGATTTTAAGTTTTATTTATAAAAATAACTTTGCTAATATGTAGAACATTGGATATGTACTAGAAGAAGTTGTGTTTAGTGAAATTACTTAAGTAATACTATGCTAGTTAGTGGGAAAGAGGAAGAAACCTTGTACTGTATATAAAATCATACTATGTGGGTTGAATAAAGGGGTTATTGAGATTTTATAGTGGCGAAGTGTCAGGGTAGGCAGGGTAAGCTGAGCTTTCCCAAACATTTTCGAAGAAGGGACAAGATCAATTTAGAATTTAGTTAATTAAAAAGAGAAGCATTTCCGCGTTTCGTTTACCTTTTAGCGACGTAAAGCACGGCCTAGATCACCATGCTTTCAGCCCAGCTTAACCAAAATTTTTGTCACTCTTTATTGACATAGTCACGGCACAAGATTTTACATATGCTCACCATTGAAGTAGGAGGTATTTTAATTATGTTACACGTCATGACAACGCCGATAAAATATAAAACTCAGATTTTAGAAGTTAATGTCGGTTTGAGAGCATTTGTTTATTTTTAAGAACTGGCGGCCAAGCAATGAAAAGTTTCTTTTTGTGTTTATTTGGTTTTTGTGTTTTTACTTGTTTTGTGGTAGAATGCACGGAAGGTGTAAATAATAATACATATAGCCTACCTTCGGTGTTTGTGCGTGCTTGTCAATGGATTGTTTTGATTCTTCTCAGTCTATTTTTAAATGTTCAATATTGGTTATTGGACACCAATTTTAACGTCAGATTTGTAAACTTGTAATTTCGCTTTTGGAATTTTCAAAGGGGCTATTGTTGAATATTGAAGAACTGCTATCTTTTTTCTTAAGACACGGCGTATTGTCTGATAAATGTGTGTATCCAAATTGTGAAACTATGGAATAGGCGAGTTTTCGTGAGGTTGAAGGTCAGTGATAAGTTAGGTTTGGTTTCATCAGGCTTTTGATATTCCTTTCGTGCAAATTTTTGGTTGATAAATACAATAGTTAGTTTTTGTAAGATCGAGGATTAGTGATAAGTTAGGTCTGGTTTGTTCAGCCTTTTGATATTCCCTTCGTGTACGTTTTTGGTTGATAGATAGAATAGATAGAAAGCTTTAGTAAAGTCGAGAATCAGTGATGGATTAGGTTTAGTTTGTTCAGGCTTTTAGTATGCCTTGCATATACACTTTTTGGTAGATCGGTACACAGATATAAGTGCAATTGGACGGAGTTACGCAATAATAGACCAACCGACAATTTGAAAAAAAATGAGATATTTGCACAAATCTGTTGATGGCAGGCTAATTTAACTCAGAAAAAATCAAGAATGCGATATCTGCATTTTGCTGCTATTTATAAGCAAAAAATGGTTTATTGCATAAATTCATTTATTTATTTTGCTTTGAAATATTAATTCAACTGCTGGTCTCTTATTAAAAATCGGTTAGCCTTTTTTGGTATTATTTGTGCTATTTCTTGTAATAGTATGAATATTATTATACTTCTTGCAAAAAATGTTTTATAAAAGAACATTTATTTCAATGATCAATATCTCGAAACAGGTTTTTGGTGCTTGGTCTATTATTGCGTAACTCCGTCCAATTTTGCATTACGTTTGGAAAAGTAAATTATTTTGTATTTTCTGCTTAGAAATGATAAAGTTTATCCATTTTAGCCATTTTTAAAATTTGGGGTTTGTAATATTTCATGAGGTTTTAGAAATTTAAAGTGTGTTTTCCGCCATTTTTCAGTAATTTTCGTTTCTGGGAAATCATAAATTTGACCATTTTTTAAAGAAAGGAAAGTCAAAAGAGGCCGTTATGACTGGTACAGTTTTATCCAAATAGAATTCCAAGTTTTACTAAAAAAGTCAGCCTGATTATAAGTATAATCCTCATTTTGACGTTGGTATTGCCATTAAAAAATGAAAAAAAAAAAAATATATATATATATAAATATATATATAAATATATATATATCTCAGAAGTGTAGTGGTTGATGGTTTTTATTGTTTTGTCGTACATATGTAGACAGTCACGGCCTCGGTAGCGCAGTGGATATAGCGCTGGCATTCTGTGCTCGAGATTGCGGATTCGATCCCGGCCCACGTCGATGACATTTAAGTGTGTTTAAATGCGACAGACTCATGTCAGTAGATTTACAGACATGAAAAAAGAACTCCTGCAGGACAAAATTCCGGCACACATGCGACGCTGATATTACCTCGACAGTTGCGAGCGTCGTTAAATAAACATAATTTAAAATTTTTGTAGACAGTAATATAATGCTGTATGGAATGGGTAGGAAATACAGTTTATGGCTCATGTTCTGATTGTGTAAACGGAACAGTTGAAACTTACAGGCAACCATTTACTATGCCACATTTTCATATATTCATAGTTCCCTTAATATTCCGAATTACGAAACAGGCCTATACATTCTAAGAGTAGGTATTAAAACGCAGTATTGTTACAATTTGATATAATAGGCTATGTTCTTCCTCGTGGTATCATCGACCTTATAAGAGACACAGCATATTCAGAGATGTTCTTACTGCGTATGTGGTTCGCTTTATTTTGCACTTTAACAAGAATGTACAGTATTATTAGACTGAAATATTTTCACTATAACATTTGCCACGTAAGGCCAAGCTTTTGTGGTTTTATCGGAGAAACCCGTCTCGTTTCCGACAACTTTTCTTCTCCTATTGAGAGTTCATAGGAAGGCATTAAGTAATCATTTATCTATCTATCTATCTATCTATCTATCTATCTATCTATCTATCTATCTATCTATCTATCTATCTATCTATCTATCTATCTATCTATCTGTCTGTCTGTCTGTCTGTCTGTCTGTCTGTCTGTCTGTCTGTCTGTCTGTCTGTCTGTCTGTCTGTCTGTCTGTCTGTCTGTCTGTCTGTCTGTCTGTCTGTCTGTCTGTCTGTCTGTCTGTCTGTCTGTCTGTCTGTCTGTCTGTCTGTCTGTCTGTCTGTCTGTCTGTCTGTCTGTCTGTCTGTCTGTCTGTCTGTCTGTCTGTCTGTCTGTCTGTCTGTCTGTCTGTCTGTCTGTCTATTTATTTAGTGTTGACTCTAGGTGAGCTTTCTTATGCATGTATTTTTCAACAAACTCTCTGGCATACTTATTTTTTTACTTTGTTAATTGTCAGGTATTACCATTAAAAACAAGCCGCGAAAAAATTAACTTTGACTATTTTAGTGTCATCCGTAAGTTGAGGGCATACCTTAATTATCCTTATTGAACTTAATGTTGGCATTCTGTCAAGTTAATAATATTTCTGAATGGATATAGTGTGTATTATATCCACATGGCACACTTGACAAACTATTAGGGCCTATCTTTTTCTGTTTTCGACAAGTAGGAATCCCAATCAATCGATTAATGTGTACGAAAAGTATTTAAAGATGGTTCAAATGGATGTATTTAAGGAAGACAGCTAACTGCCCTTGTTAGTAAAACACGCCATTTAACTATACACATCGTAATCGAAATGAACAAAGCACTTCTGTCAACACCACGTAATGCACTTCGACTAGACTGACTACAGCAGAGGAGGCAAGACCTGTCCTGCGACCTTATCATGTTTCGTGGCTATATCGCAAATGGGTATGGAAGGGGAAGATACTAGGTTTTAGTCTGGGGTGAACTTCCGTGTCGGTAGATGAAACAAACTCTCATTCTGTTAGCTCATCCTTTCCCCTCTCGCACAGCTCGCAAGCCAGGTCTCGCCTCCTCATCTATACTACTTCCCCTTCCCTCATGACGTCTAGGTACCTAAATCCGGGTACTACTAATCAGGATTAACATTTAATATTTTTATTGACTATTTTACGACGCTTTATCAATTACTAAGACTATCTAGCATATGAATAAGATGAAGGTAATTATGCCAGCGAAATGAGTCCAAGGTCCAGCGTCGAGAGTTACCCAGCATTTTTTTAATGGATTGAGGGAAAACCTCGCAAGAAACCTCAACCAGCTAATTTGTCCCAACCAGGATTTAAACTCGGGTTCGCTCTTTTCACAGTCAGGCATGCTAACCATTACTCCACATCGGTGGACAGCACAACATTTGCCTTGACTAGTAATAATCTATTCCCATAAGTACACTGCTCCGCCGATTTAGTAGAATCCGTTTGAGTCTAAAGAAAGCAGCAGTACAGTACAACACAGTCTGTTGTGACGAGAATTCTAGCTCCCAAGGTAATATTATTTATTTTGTTAGGCCTATTTATTTATTTTGTTATTTATTTGTTTGTTTATTGATTTGTTGATTTATTTAGTTGTTTATTTGTTTATTTATTTGTTTGTTTATTTAGTTGTTTTTTATTTATATATCTATTTATTTTACAACATAGTCTGTTGAGACGAGAATCCTAGCTCCCAAGGTAATATTTATTTATTTAGTTATTTATTTATTTGTTTATTGATTTGTTCATTTGTTGATTTATTTATTTAGTTGTTTATTTATTTATTGAGTTATTTGTTTATTTATTTGTTTATTTATTTGTCTGCCTGTCTGTCTTTCCGTCCGTCTGTCAGTCCTTCCGTCCATCTATTTACTTGTCTATCTATTTACTTAGTTACTTATTTATTTAATCATAATATGATTAAATACATAAATAAATATAGAGTCAGTCCTGGGCACAACGGGTAAGTGGAACGGAACTCTTAAACCCTCTCTCTCTTGTCCTTTCCGCTTACACTGCCTTATAAACAAGTGCACAGGGGACACTGTCCACCAGTAATGGATTCCAGGCGATCAGCGAGAGCCGAAAGTTCGTAAAAGCTATGATGCAATGATGCAGTCCGTCACTGAACAATACTTAACTGCCGGTCTACTCATCTCAGCTGGAATGATGGATGAGGAGTTGAGGGGAAATCTGCAGGGACGCAACTGATTTAATAGTGTCCATGCCTCTTATAATTCTAGGAAATAAAATTAAGTTATATTAACAGTGTATCAGATTTACTTTTTGTAATGAATTATCAACTCTTGAAAACCCATTCACATATGATCGATGTTTTCCTGCCCATAACATTCCTCTACTATAATGCTCTACCGCTTGCCGATTGCAGGGGACTTGCTCCGCGTGTTGTATCTAAATAGGTAAACATTGGCTTTCTTCTACATCGTCGAAGCAATGTATTTGAATGGGACACGAGAAGAAGACTTGCCCACTTCGAGTAAGTTCTGCTCACCTGAATGCCAATCTGCAGATTAAAAATGTTAGCATAGCCGCCACAGCTTCGTTGTTGTCAGTGCGAATGTCTTGTGAACAGTGGAGACAAAATTCGAGTACCTATATGTACAGTATGTATATTTCGTAGCTGAGTTATCAATTTGTGTCTTTATATTATTTTGTATTGTGAACAAGTAAAGGAAGAAATATGGATGCAAGCAGAACGCAAACTCTTTTATCAACTATAGTAATTTCTTTCATTTGTCACTTGAGACAGGAAAAATGAAATTGAAGATACGAGTAGATAGGTACATGTTAGAACTTGTTCCAGTTAGAGAAACAGGAAGCAGAGACAAATAACTAGAACATTTAAGGTGGGTATCGAGATAGGAACGGAGTAAAGTAGAGTCGCGGTTAAGGTATTGCGCTGCACGCCGGAAGATCGCGGATTGGATTCCTGATGTTATCATCAGTGGCTGCTCGTGGGCATTGAATTAAGGGGGGCTGCATACAAAAATTAACCAAGAAACTTACTTTATTTGAAGATTAGTTCCATGCGCCTTATCTTTTAAGTTGTGTTTAAATGAGACAGGCTCATATCAGTAGATTTACTGGCATTTTATAAAATCCTGAGGACAAAATTCCGGCACACCGGAGACGCTGATATAATCCCTGCAGTTGCGAGTATCGTTAAATAAACCATAATTTAATTTTTATATGCAGATTTGAACCTTAGAAATATCTAACTGGCGATGTTGTAGTTGGTTGTATAATATATCTACATGATACATCAATAAATGAAAAAAAAAATTGAGCCAGAAATTGAATTCAGGATCTTCAAGTGTACGCACCAGGGCGCTTGCCTCATTTATTGTGATGTTAGATGTTTCAGGTTCCATTATGGTTTCAGAACATTCTAGCAATGGCTCCTTCTTCTCATGAACAACATTTACCGTTCTTATTTTAAATCCATCTTGTTGCCCCAGCTGATGGAATTGTCTTTGAAACACATTAATCTAATACAGACTGTGAGGAGATCGAGAGAAGAAAGCAGGGATACTGGATAAATTATCAAAAAATATGCGAGCCTTTGTATTTTGTTTAGCGGCTCTTTCCATTCTGAGATTCAACTGATGGGCACTTACTTTCACATTTCTCCTGAATTGTTAAGGTACTGAACTGAATAGACTGTAAATATTGTACAGAATTAAACATTGTTGCACTTGTTATACTCACAACGTTAAAGAAAATGTATTTAAAACTGCGCGCTACTGACAAACTGCTGCAAATTTTGCAGCGCCTGGAAACTCTGGATTCACGGCAAAGGGGTAGCATGGAGGAGGGGTAGAACTAACGCGCAAAGTATCCGAGACGAGACTGGCAGCTCCAGGGGAGGAAGTGGCTTCACTCTTTAGTCCTTTTCTCTGGTTTCGCTCTGGCAGCATCAGGGGAGGAAGTGACTTCACTAACGATTGCGTGCATGTCATTGAGAGCGAAATTAAAAAAAAAATTCGAGCCGCTAAAGAGAGACTGTATAATAAATGTATTTCACAACATAAAACGAGACAAGAGCCACAAATGTCTGGGGGTGCTGCAGCTCCGCAGCCCCTCTTCGAAAACCGCCCCTGGTTATCATGGATTTTCTCCATTTATATAACTTTTCCGGACGTACTATGACCCTGGAGGAGTTCACTTAGCTTCTTACAGAAATGAGTACAGGCTAATTTTCTAGGGGCAAAGGCGACCAGATATCCTTATTGCTATTCATTGTCGATTGTCTCGTGAACTGGAAGCTTTAAAGGCTGGTTCACAATAAACCGGGAACGGAAACGAGACCGGAAATAATGTTAAAATAAATGTATTTAAATGTGAGCATAAAATGATATGCAATATGAAGATATTTATTTCTTTTTTATTTTATTGCTAGAAAGTTTGAAATGAATACAAATTAATACAATGTAAGATAAACTATTCCACTCCTGAATGAGTAAGACTCGTGCTCAGGAGGGGATTCCAATGCAGACAAAAATAAAATAAAAATTGAGAGTGAATACAGATTAAAATGTGTTTAATATGTTTAAACCCAAACTATAAATTCAATACAATTTTTTTATTTTTTTTAAATTAATTTGGAGAGGATTTGTTGTTAAAATAATATTAGAATAACATTTGTTTAATAATCTGGGACCTTAACTCATGCTATGATAAAAAAAACTGCATTGGTTTTACATTTAGGGTAAGATAAACACAGAGAATTCATATTTTTAGTTCTATATTTATGTATATACCTTTCAAAGTTATTAAGATTTCTGTGAAAATATTTTAATAAAATAAAATAATACATTTGTTTAATGTTGGAAACTTTGAAATGTTTAAACAAAAATTCAGTTGGGTAATCTTTCTGCTTTTTAAACAAATTTTTAATACTTTTTTCTGTAGTAAAATTAACGGATATAGGTTGAATTTATAAGAAAATATATAAGAAGATTTATATGTAATTAAATATAATTTTCCCTACACCTGTGCATAGTTACGTACAAACCATAACTATGTATAACTAAAGTCCTATTTTATTTGCTATTGAAGACACTGTAGTGCGATTTGCGTAGCTTTGTAAATACAAGACTAACACTTCCACCCTGTAGGTCTGTCTGTCTCTCTTGTCTACCCCTTCGCTCTGACTTTACTTTGAGTCATTCGGTCGCTTCACTTGCGGTGTTTCGATGCTTTTAATTATTCAAGTCATTAAGATGCTGTTGCCTTCTTAACTGGCTGGCTGACTGCCTAGATTTCAGGCGCCATGATTTTCCAAGGTGATGCTGAAGAATATAAGGTTATATGCTTATTAAAAGGTACATGATTACGTGTCTTCAGACAATTTTCTGGCCGGCGAATCTCTTTTTGAGCGGTTTAAAATCTTTTCTTTGATGTCTGGCGGGATGAATATTGCGTTAAATCGGAATAGCTGTCACAAAGCCCGCGTTTGATGCTCACCTTGCCCTTAATCGTCTTTTTGGAAAAGTTAAAGAAACAAATTTGCATTACATTTCGGATTTGCATATTTTATATACTGAACTTTAGAGGTGAAGGTAGGAAGGAATAGAAGAGATAAAGCAAGGTTTATATATAGCCTCAATCGCGTTTAATTAATTCAGAATATTAGAAAGGATTTGTAATTTCGTAACAAATCGTACTTACTCGCCATTTTTTTCTAAAAAAATTATAAACTTATTTCCTTGTCTCTTTTCCTGTTGAACCTGCCCTCTTAGTGAAGATCACATGCATTAATTTATTAAACTGTGTAATCCTTTCTTCCCGATACTGAAAGTACTGACCGAGTTTTTGGACATTTTTTCCTCTGCGTAAATTCTACATTATATTGGCATAATATTGACATAATGTAATTTAATTTCTACCAAAGATCTTCCCTGTTTCACATCGTAACTCAGGCGGTAGAAGTTTTTTTTTTTGGTGTTACGGAGCGTGGGTGCAATTCCTGATTGTGCTGATTAGGCCTAACTAGTTAATTTTCTTTCCAGGTTTTCCCGAACTTCAAATCGAATTCAGGTAATCTCATGGCGATTCTTCGGCCTCATCTCGCCAAATACCCTCTCGCTATCACAAATTCTATCAGGTACAGTATAATGAACATATAGAAGACTTTAAATATAACCGAAATAAATCCAAATTTGCTAAACATCTCATAGACGAAGGACATGAATTAACAAATATAAAAGATGCACTAAAGATAGTAAAAATTATCAACGACAATTCTTTAATTGATACATCGGAACAATATTACATTGCAAAAAGATTCAGTCAGGGTACCCCTATCATAAATGAACAAATAAGTAATATTACTAATCCCTTATTCAATTTATTTAGATTAATTTCTACAAAACAACCCATGCAAGCTTCCACACAGGTTCCCCCACAGCTTCTCACACTTCCGGTACCGCCTGACGTGCACTAGCATAAAGTTTACATACTGTGAGCACAACAGTCATAGCTGAGCAGCAGAATAGAATACATCACTTCAACAACAAGAACCACTACCGCACGTAACTCAATACCTTACAATCATTTACCTCGAGATCAATTAAATACTTAATTTGAAAATTGACTTAACTTTCAATTTCGCGTGTTTGCAGTACACTCTGCAGGCTGAGCCCGAGATGTGACATTATGAAAAAACTGTTTAATATACGTTCACTTCAAGTTGTTATTTTAATATTTAATATTATTCATTTTAAATTAATTTTAATGCCATTAAGCTTGGTAATACTTGATATAATATCTAATGCAATTTATGCAACATAGTTCACAATCAAAGCAGAAATAACTAACTGCAACCATGAATGCTTCCAACACGCATAAAAGTGAACGACGAAAAATTATATCTTCCCTCCGAAGAATTTATATCAAGTGTCAATGTTTTTATAGTTTTTTGTAGTTTCATTTAATTATTGTTCTTGTATTCAATTTTAACATATTATTACGGTATAATGATATTCACACATTGTTCAATCTAACAGCTGAATTAGGACATATCCAACCAACGAGCACTGCCTATATAGCTAGTGTAACCATGATTATTGTTATTTGAATATACTGCATTTAACCTATGTTGTACCAATATTAAGGATGTATAAAGTGATAACTTCTCATGATCTGATGATGGCATATCATGCCGAAAACGTTAATCAATAAAATGTAATATAGTTAATAACACTATATATTATATATAAGCAAATAGACGGTCCCACTTATCCTATACTCAATTCTATCGAAGCTAAATAATCTAGTAGTTGACATAGCCTATGTATTGTGGGTTCCTATCATCACGGCATAGAGCGTCCTAGATTGCGAATAAAGGAGACGGCCTCCAGATATATGGAGGGTAGCTGCGGATATGTTGAATAAGCAGAGACATCCGATAAGGGGTGGTCCTCCAGCTTGGGGGTTGGAAAAAAGGCTAACAACCCATCACCATAAAAAACAGCTTGTTACGAAACCCCAAAATAAGCGTCGGAATGGGACTGATTCTCTGGCACGAACACAGCAAAGGAATAAAGTTATGTGAGGAATATCACTTTTGCTGACGTCGTACAAAATTTTGTCCAATATATGAATGGACGTTATCCTATTCTAAATTTCTGGAAGGAAGTTCAGAATTTAGATCCAACATTAGCTGTTTCTGGGAAGATTTCTTCGGTTTTTACTTCAGGTAAACTGGAACGTTTCTCTGCCATTAATGTTACAGTGGAAGAAATATCAACATATGCAACAATGGTACATGGAGACAATTTGTCTTCAACTTCTGCCTTATCTTTCTGCGAGAAACATTCCATCAAGATGCCTATCCTAAGTAAGCTGCTAATGAAGGCAATTATGGTTCCTCCATCATCTGCTTGAGTTGAGAGAAGCTTTTCCACTCTCAATTGGATTTTGAACTCTAAACGGTCATGTCTGACAGAAGAAAATCTACAGTCTCAGTTACAACTTGCAATTAATCAAAATCAACTTCAAGAGGGTGTTGTTCATCTGGAGACTGCGAGTGGCAGTGACAAGGATGACTAGATTTTCATTTATTTGATAACTAGATTGCTTACAGTGTATTCTTTTATAAACCTAATACCCATCCTGCAAACTAACATTAGTGATTAAAAAATTCAGTTTCATGATGTACATAAACTGTATTTGACTTAAGTTTATCGGTATAAAAGAAATTATTACGTATTATTTATGCTAAAAGAAATTAAAAATGAAGCATAATAAAGTATAATTTGAAAAAAGATAAAGCATAATTAAATTATTAAAAAAATAAAGCATAGTGTGGGTTGCTCTGAAACAATATAACCGTGTTTTTGAGAGCAGACTGGATGACAAAAAGCTTTTCAACCGAATATGAGACATTTTCCATAATTATTCTGCGTTTAATTTCCTCTGGAGTGTTATTTATATTTGTTACTGTTGCTCCAAGATATTTGAATTTTTCCATCTCTTCAAAGGATATATTTCCAATTTTTATATTTCCATTTCGTACAATATTCTGGCCACGAGACATAATCATATACTTTGTGTTTTCGGGATTTACTTCCAAACCTGTCGCTTTACTTGCAGTACATTCCCCTGTTTTCCCTAATAGTTTGTGGATTTCGTCTGTATCGATGGAATTTTGAACCCTGAGCACATAGTTCGTTTCATTCAATTTAATAATTACTGCTTTATAATAAGGTCTTAGTTTTAACAATTTTGTCGCTTTCCAAGCTAATATCTTGGATCCACTATCCTGTTTGGCTAAATTTCTTAACGATTTCGTGGGAGATTGTTCTAGCCTAAATAAAAATGTCATCTAGTTTTTTTTTTCAGTTAGAACCCGACTTATGCGCCTTTTTTTTATTTAAATTGAGCCGGGTCCTTCACTTTTTCACGAAATCGGCAATTCTTGAATGGTATGCTTATTGAATGCCTGAATATTTCCGTTGATATATAACACGATACTTATTATACGATTTCTTCCTAATATAAGTAACTTGCCAGTTATTATAAAGGAACATTCGCCTTTCTAATATGTACTGCATTGCCACGAACTAAACAATGAATGAAAGTTAGCTGTATACTAATGCCCTAACCTTGATGTTTCTTCAGCCAGTGTGATCTGTTCATACTACGCAACACAAAATATTCTCACACTCCATCCAGGGGAAATGTTTATAATATTTTGTCGGCAGTCGCGCTCTATTTGTAACAGTAAAAGGCCGATGGAATTTGCCTGAGCGAAACCTGTTTCCTGACGAACGCTTTGTAGCTGATTAGGTCTATGTCTGGAATAGACCTAACTATGTTTTAGTCATGACTATTACAAAGTCCTGGATATTTTCCCCTGCAGTATGTTTCTATTTCAAATTTAACCAAAAATATTTCTATTAAATTTGATTGAATAATTATATGACATGCATTTTACATATAATTATGTATTTATGAATTTTTTAGTTACAGAGTAAATTTTGGCTTGATTTTGTAATACGGTGATACGTACTTTTAGTAAAAAAATAGGTATTTATGTAAATTTTGGAATTTGTGTACTTCGTGAAAATACATGTCAAACTTGTACTTAGATTTGTGAAATATAAATTTTTTTATTTTTCAGGACGGAGTTCTCAGGGAACCGCTCACTGTGACAGGGATGTGGTAAGTGATAAATTTATAAATATCTTAACTTATATTTCATTGCTACTTTGTACCAGTACAGAGTGTCTGATTCAAACCGTTCATAAATTGTTTTGTGCATCACGCATAACACGGCTAGTGGTAGACACTAGAGATGAACAACGATCGAGAAAGCAAGACTAACAGCGTCAGCAAAGCAGAAAACCCGCACGACAATGTTCTAGGCCCTATATGTCGCGTATTGACGTGAAGACTGCTTGTGAGTATGTCGTGACGCCGAGATTGATCACTCCCGAAGTCCCGAACATCAAGCAGCCTTGAATCGCCACAGTTGTTTATACCTTACTGAACTTTTATCTACTTTGGCAACTTTTATATATGTATAAACAATCAAGTACCCTATTTGAAACATCATCTCTACCTTTCAGTGTATAATAATCCGTTACCCAATCTTTATTTAATTACTAGGCCCTTATTAAAAGGCTAGGAATTTTCTTTTCATATGTTTGAGATCAAGTGTGCAATCTCAAGTAAAAAGATATTAACGTTATGTTTTATGTTTCTTAGAAATGCAAATTTATTTGAGAATTGTTTTTTTTTTATGTAACAATAGGTAATATATTATAACAGAACCAGAACATTTTGATAACTAAGATACTGTTCTGTTTTGTCTTTTTGTCTCATTTAAACATCTATAATGTTATTTATTTCAATTATGTAATACAAAGTTACGAAATTTTTCCACGCCGACCAAATTCTATTTCGAGAATGATGAGCGAGACTCGAAGCGCACGAGAATGACGAGACGAGACTAGAAAGACAAATGCAACGAACACAGCGAGCGAGAGCGGCAGTTGGTTTTATTCATCTATAGTAGGCACTTTTCGTAGTTGAAATTCTCTAACTTCCAGCTCTTGTATTTTAATTTTAATAATGACTGGAAATAGCTAAAATAATAAATAGATATAAACTGATTGACTGGTTAATATGTTGATTTCATACAGTGCGTTTGAGCAAAGAAACATTAATTTCCAATACGCGGATCTCTCAAGGTAAATAATGGCTCTCATCTAGAGTAATGGGTTCTGTGAATGTTTCGACTTCCTGTGAGGGTTCCGGTTCTTCTTTTCGTATTCTTTAATGTCGAACTCCGATAGCAGGTGATCGTAGAAGGTTCCATTTAATACTGCTTTAAAACAGAAATATGTAATCGATTAAACATCTTGAATCCTGCCTTCGGTAAATAATCATTCATGGTTTGGATCTCTGAAACTTGTCACACCAAATGTGAATGATAGAGACAGGAGAAATGAATGTAAGATATTTCAGTAGTAGGGCAAACTTGGCTAATTTCGTGACGTGACTAATTTCGTGACATTTCTTCTCAAATTTACTACGAAATTATATAAGCGAAAAATGTAACTTTGATGGTATAGTAGTATAAATGGCAGAATATGTACTATAACATAGATTTTGTTCACTGCGCTCTTGCAATATCGTGAGCGGATTTTTGGAAATTGAGTTGTGAGATCTATAGCTTTGAATATGTGAGTGAATACACCGTGCGATTTTCTTTGTTATAAGAAGAGTCTTTTGCAATGTTTTGTTGTCCAAATTGTTTTAATGGTAAGTACTGGCATTGTATACTTCTTGGTGAAAAATATATGTCTATCGATCAGCTAATAATAATAATAATAATAATAATAATAATAATAATAATAATAATAATAATAATAATAATAATAATAATAATAATAATAATGGCTTTATTTAACCTGGCAGAGTTAAGGCCATAAGGCCTTCCCTTACACTCAACCAGGATTAAAACTTGCTTACACAGTTGAACATAAAACTGGATCGGAATTAAGTAATTATATACCGATAAAATTTAGGTACATAATGAGATCAAAAGAGGTAGTTATATAAAATTTACCTCATAAAATAAAAATAAACATAGTGAAATACATATTAATGTTGTTAGAATCAAATACGAAGCACATGAAAACAGAAGCCGATAATTCAATTAAAAAAATGTACACAGTAAAAATAAAAATAAACACATTAGTATACATATTAGTATTAGATTACAATTAAGTAGGACTTACATAATTAAACCAGAAACCGACAATTGAATAAAATGTACACAAAAATAGAGTAATAATAAAAAACAACAACACAGTGGGATACATATTGGCGTTAAGTGATAAATAAACACGATTTAGATAATAAAAATAAGAAACAAAAAAAAAAATAAAAAATAAAAAATAAAAATGGATACAGTGGAACACATTCCATTAAATATTTGCAACGCGTTAGGTCTGGCAACTCATCATAAGATATTTTTCTAATTTACATTTAAAGGAAATTAAAGTTCGGCAGCCTTGACTTCAGGCGGTAGAGAATTCCAGTGACGGGAAGTAGCAACAGTGAAAGATGAAGAATAAAGAGATGATGTGTGCAGTGGTATTTCTAGCGTGTTATCATATTGTGACCGAGTATTTAAGTTATGATACCGAGAAAGACTGTGGAATCAGACAGATAAGTAAGAGGGAGTAGAGGTGTGCAAAATTCGGTATAAGAGAGAAAGGGAATTTAACTTTCTCCTCTCATTTAACCTGAGCCACAATAATTTATCGAAAGAAGGCGAAATGTGATCGTAGTAGCGGACATTACAAATGTCACAGGGAGGTTATTTTCTTAGCGTTTTTCTCATTCCACGAGTTCATTTTTTTCTTAGACAGTGACATGACTTGACTGATTGTCGTCGTACATTTCAATTGCTTATACGGAAAAAAAAGTTTTTAAGCAATTTAATTGAACTTTCACAGAATCGTTCGGAATAACTCTCACTATTAACCCAATAAATAGGCCTAACAACCAGGCATATAATAATAATAATAATAATAATAATAATAATAATAATAATAATGATTTATTTTAGCTGGCAGATTTAAGGCCGTAAGGCCATCTCTTCCACTCAACCAGCAAAAAGTGTATATACATATGCATGAACTTACAAACAATCCAACAATTTGATTTAGATGAGAGTTACATGTATACAAAAGTTATTTACAAATTAAGCAACAAAATACTATGAACTATTAATTAAACACTGAAATAAACTGTGTAGCAGAATTAAACTAAAATACATAGAATGTTAATATATTTCAAATAATATTAGATAATAGAAAGAGATTATTACGAGACAATTAAAATACAGCACAATCAGGATGATGTCTAAAGAAAAAAGTAACAATGTAGTCAGTGATAGTTTAAATCAGTATGATTGGAGTGAAATGCTAATAAGGTTATCTTTTAAGCTGTTCTTAAAGGTGTTTATTGTCTTGCAGCCCCTAATACTTTGTGACAAGGAATTCCATTGACGCGAGGTGGATATTGTAAAAGATGATGAATAACAAGATGTTCTATGAAGAGGTATACTTAGGGTGCCACAGATAAGTGATCTGGTATTTACGTCGTGGTTAGAGTATAGATAAGAGAAACGAGACGAAAGGTAATTTGGTGTTGAAGTGTGCAGAATTCGAAAGAGTAAAGACAAAGAGTGTAAAGTTCTACGTTCTTTAAGTCGGAGCTACGAGAGACTTGCGAAGGACTGTGATATGTGATCATACCGTCGGATGTTGCACACGTATCTGACGCACATATTCTGAGCTCGCTGTAACTTGACTGACAATTCAGAACTTAGGTCACTTAACAAAACGTCACAATAATCGAAGTGCGGCGTTACTAGGGTTTGCACTAGGGTAAGTTTTAGTTGCTGGGGCAAGAAGTTTCTCAAGCGACTCAAACAGTGAATGGAGGAACAGATTTTTTTTTATCGTTTCTTTAACTTGAAAATTCCAAAATTAACTTGAAAATTTCAAAAAAGAAGCCAAGATTTTTTACGACAGATGAATAAGGGATTAGCGTGTTGTTAAGGGTAACAACTGAAAGATTGCTGTTATTAAGGGAGTTAACTAAACGCTTATGTCCAATAATTATGGCTTGAGTCTTATTTGGATTAAGTGCGAGTCCGAAATTGGCCGCCCAAGTGGAGACAGTGGCTAGGTCACAATTTAACTTGTCAATCGATTCATTGATCGTATTGGGTCTGGAATGTATGTAAAGTTGTAGGTCGTCGGCAATACTGTAAGTTCTTTGCTACGTCATTAATGTAGATAGAGAAAAGTAGTGGTCCTAATACGGAGCCCTGCGGCACTCCCGCCTTTGTGCATCTCCATTGGGAGAATTGATTATCAAGTGAAACACACTGTTGGCGGTCACGTAGGTAGGAGTCCATCCAGCTCAAGGTATTGTCTGACAGGTGCAAAGCCTTCATCTTTGCAAGAAGCAAGTCGATATCAACAGAACCAAAGGCATTGCTGAAATCGAGAAGAGTTAGTGCCGTTACTTCACCCCTATCCATAGCTTCACGGATGTCCTCAGTCACTTTAAGTAGGGCTGTAGAAGTGCTGTGTCCATGTCTAAAACCCGATTGATAGTCATCAAGGAGTTTGTGTTCGTCGAGATAGTTCATAAGTTGTCCATGTACAATATGTTCTAATGCTTTTGAAAGAGTGGGAAGAATTGATATCGGTCTGTATTGGTTTACTGTAGAAGGTGTGTTAGATTTAGGTAAAGGTTTCACTAATGCCATTTTCCAGAGTGAGGGGTAGGACCCAGTCATAATAGATGCATTGAATATATGTGTGACGGTCGGCAGGATCACATCTATTATTTTATACAGGAGAGTGATATTTATATTGTCTATACCTTGGGCTTTAGATTTCATACGTCGCAGCGTCTTCATTACGTCAGTCGGGTTAATGTATTTAAAGAAGAATTTATCCCACACAGGTTGGGGGTAAGATCTGAGAAATTCAAGAGTCTCTTGCTTATGTAATGGTTCAGGTGGAGCAGTGGTTCAGGTGGAGCAGTGATTCATGGATATAAGAGCGCATGCACAGTGTGCATTGCTTCTGGAATCTCCCTCTCGTATTATTCGGTTGAGAAGATTTTGTCATCTAGTCTGCTCTTAAAAAAAGCTGAAAGTTAGAATTTATAAAACAGTTATATAACCGCTTGTTCTGTATGGTTTTGAAACATGGACTCTCACTTTGAGAGAGGAACAGAGGTTAAGGGTGTTTGAGAATAAGGTGCTTAGGAAAATATTTGAGGCAAAGAGGGATGAAGTGACAGGAGAATGGAGAACTGCACGCGTTATATTCTTCACCTAACATAATTCATCCTATACAGTTTCAGTTGCTAGAAATTGGAACTCGCTTCGAGAGATGTAGGGGGTTTTTGGACAATGACTTTATTTAGGTCAAAATTACATAAATTCTTACTTAATAGATTAATAATTAGCTACTGATTAATATTTGTTACTTATAATGAAACTAACATCTGTTCATTCTTATTATTACCATTAATTTTCTAAATAGAATACAAAGCCTCTAATGGCAAAATTTCACTACTTTAATATTCTCATTATATAAATATATTTCAGATTTATATTTTTTTCTTCCTATAACATAGTTCTAGTAAACCTATATTAAATTAATTCTCATCATTTTACTAGCTATCTCAACTTAATTATAATTGATTGAATTAAATTAGCTCATAAATTAAGTTATTACTTCATCTTATAGGTTTATCTAAATTTAAATACACATGTAGTAGTCGTTAAAACTTAACAGAAGAATATTGCTGGAGAATCTTTTAAGTGTAGTATAAATATTCGTTATTTAAATATGTATTGCACTGATTAAGGCTGGTTGAGTGGAGGAGAAGACCTTATGGCCTTAACTTTGCCAGCGAAAATAAAACATTCTATTCTATTCTATTCTATTCTATTCTATTCTATTCTATTCTATTCTATTCTATTCTATTCTATTCTATTCTAATTAGGAACATTAAATCCAGACGTTTGAGATGGGCATGTAACACATATGGGTGAATCCAGAAATGCATATAGAGTGTTAGTTGGGAGACTTGGGAGACCTGAGGGGAAAAGATCTTTGGGAAGACAGAGACGTAGATGGGAGGATAATATTAAAATGGATTTGAGATTTGAGGGAGGTGGGATATGATGGTAGGGACTGGGTTAATCTTGATAAGGATAGGGACCGATGGCGGGGTTATGTGAGGCGGTAATGAATCTCCGAGTTCTTCAATAGTAATATGCGTTACAAGAGCGGTATGTTGACGTTTTCATGGTAGAGGAAAAGATTGAAAAAGCGAAACGTAGTTGAGCTTTTTTAATTTCCGAGAACATGAAAACAAACATACCGCTCGTGTATCGTACATTATTTTGTGCGAAGATCGTTTATTACATAACTGAAAGACGAATTTGTAATTAGTTGTAATGAAATCTCCATGTTGGTTTCTGTTTAATGACGGCAACTTCGGAAAACCAAAGTATCTTTCTTCAGCATTGTTGCTATAAAATGTTTTCTGTGTTTGCTATACTCCAGCAGGCCGTGATATACGTCTGTCTTTTTTTCCCCCAGTCTATAAATGCGAACTTAAAACAAACGGTAAGGTTATGTAATGATTTATTTTTCATTTTAATATTTTTACAATATTATTTATATAACATATTGCATATTTATATAACATCCGCATCTGGAATCTTGTTGATTTTTTCACGGCTTCCTTAATGTTACTTGTATCAGGAATGCAATAAGTTTCGTGGAGTAGTAGACTTTACTTAATTTTTTTAAATATTTAAAAACAATAATTAACATTGCAATTTAGGTGAAATTGCAGTGGTAAGTTTCCAATTTATAATTATTACTATGTTAAAGGTCTCTAAAAATAATATGTTAAACGCCTAAAGCAGTAAAATGAATGTCGCGCTTAAGCGGTAAGAAGAGGGAAATTGTTATGTGTGTTACGTTGGGAATACTGAATGTGGTATTTCACACTTACCGCGTATTGGTTCTGTGCGGAAAACAAGCAAATACGCACGATCTCGCACAAAAGTAATTTGTAAGTAAGTATTACTGCGACTGCTATTACTAGCTAGGACATAAAATTCCGAGTAATATTTTCTAAAATATTGAGAGGAGAAATTAAACGAGGAGGGGGAATTACGGGAATGAATACGGTATTATTATCATAATCATCGTTCTTGTTGTTGTAACAATATTTTCCCAGTTTCATGCTAATACTCTTAACGCGAAGGCGAAGGTATTGAATGCAAAACATGCAGTCGGAGAGATAAGAAAATAAAGAGCGACTGAGGTGCTATGTAAGACACGGAGCGCCTCGGCGCTACTAAAGTGACGCCTGACGTCATCGTAATTATCGCCGTCACACCGCCAATTAGCTACTGTTGCGTCTAACTAACGTCATTCACTTCCAACTAGCGAGCTATAGGTGTGACATCAGCACGTCATAGGAACTTCATTAAATTCCCCTGACGAGATATGCTGACATATTTTAATTAAAAGTGTTAGCCTGGCTAGAGTGAGACAGTGCTACTCAGTTGCAGTGCAAACCCGACAAGCGGGCTATCAGCGGCTATTTATCAACTGCTCTGGCAGCTAACTCCCTCCATTGTCAGCGTTTAAAGATCACAAAACATTAGCTATATCGCTACAATATTATAATCCATACTTATTTACTCGTATTTATTAATTCGCGAATTTTAAATGACTGGAGATATAAACAGTACAGACAGATGAAAATGTTTTTGTATACAGTAGCTACCGTTATTTTTTATTATAAATTAGTGATAGCCTGACTGAGATATTTATAAAATATAACAGGTATATGAATTTGGATGCCGTGTTTAACCTCCTGAGTTCTGAGACATTTATTGCTTTATTTTTAAAGTTCAATATAATTCTACACTTTAAAAAAAGTCCGACGTGAGGAAAAATGGTGAAAAATCGTGCAGGTTACAGTTAGGACACAAATGCACGTAGCCTATACAGTTGTATACTAACTTCGTGTCTCTGCACATAGGCTACATCTTACTTCATACTCGTGTATGAAGAATGGTATAGTAGGCCTGCAGTATACTATACCTTCAGGACTCAGGAGGATAACTAATTCTACTAGAGTTAAATATCTAGAAATACTAACTGCTAACATATTGCATTATTATGTAATTAATTACACTGTATATACACTGTATAATATATAGGCATTGAATGATGAGACGTAAGTAATGTAACTAATTACAGGTGGTTATTCTTTGAGATATTTCAAAGAAAACGTTTAATACAGTTTCGCTCGCTTTTACTTTCTTTTCGAGACTATTAGCCTACACTTTTACTACGTCATACAACTTTTGACTAGTAAAACGGTACGAAAGGACGTGTTTCAACCAATCCTGGCTGCTTATCGCTAAAATTTTATCACTTCCTTAGCATCTTGAGCACGAGTCTAACTCATTCAGGAGTGGGCTAGTTTATCATTTCAAACTTACTAGCAATAAAATAAATAAATAAATAAATAAATAAATAAATAAATAAATAAATAAATAAATAAATAAATAAATGAATGAATGAATGAATGAATGAATGAATGAATGAATGAATGAATGAATGAATGAATGAATGAATGAATGAATGAATGAATGAATGAATGAATGAATGAATGAATGAATGAATTAATGAATAAATAAATAAATGAATGAATTAATGAATAAATAAATAAATGAATGAATTAATGAATAAATAAATAAATGAATAAATGAATAAATGAATAAATGAATAAATGAATAAATAAATAAATGAATAAATAAATAAATAAATAAATTTCTTTTTATCACTTCCTTAGAATTTGTTTGTTTTTATCACTTCCCTAGGATTTGTTTCTTTGTTTGCAAACATTTCAAACTGCGAATTCTTTATGACACTATAAAACATACTTTGAGCCATAAGTAATGACATTAATTACACGAGGTTATTCTTTGAGATATTTCAATAGAATTTCGCTCGCGTTTACTTTCATTTCGAGACTATTACACTTTTACTACGTCATACTACTTTTGACTAATAAAACGGTACGAAAAGACGTGTTTCAACCAATCATGGTTGTTTATCGCTAAAATTTTATCACTTCCATAGAATTCGTATCTTTTTATCATTTCCCTAGAATTTGTTTGTTTTTATCACGTCCCTAGCATTTGTTTGTTTTATCACCTCCCTAGTTTCTTTGTTTGCAAACATTTCAAACTGCAAATTCTTTGCGGCACTATATAATATGCTTTGCGATCGTCATTTGTTTCCCGCGTAAATAGTCAACTGAAAATGGCTGCTCCGTTCAAACGTTTGGTGAAGTTAACATTAGTGAAACAGAATTTTAGTACGTCAATTAATACCTATTTTATTATATTAGAGTACTTTATTTCTTCTGATATTTATATACTTTCTTCTGTTTTTATCACCAACCTAGTATTTGTTTCTTTGTTTACCAACATTTAAAACTGAAAATTCTTTACGGTACTATGAAACATGCTTTACGATCTTCATTTGTTTACCGCATAGATAGTCAACTGAAAATGGCGGCTCCGTTCAAACATTTTGGTGAAATAGTATTTTAGTAAGTCAATTAATATTTTATTGTATTAGAGTACTTTATTCCTTCTAATCTTTATATACTTTCTTCTAATCGTATAATAGTTAATTAAATCCTACTAGAGTTTTGATCTTCTCTAAGTAAATCAAAACCTCTAGTGTAATTACTGTTGATAAATGTTTTATATGACACCTTTCTTAGCGTGTTTTGTGAAAGCCATTGATTTAATTCCCAATATGCTCAGTCAGTTTAAGTGAATAGTGCATTATGATAATAAATCATTGAACAAAAATTAATTTTTTGCTTTAGATGTGTAGAAATTGACAACAAACTGATCAATTCGTTATTCTTGTAGAATGATGTTTTCACGTTGATGTTAAAGCTGGCTGTGAGAAACTCATTTTTCTGAAATGTTCATTGTGCAAAGGTCCACTGTATTTTGAACATTTTTACAACGATTTCCACTACTGTGATCAGTACAATGAATAATTTCAGATATGCTTGCATTTCTTCATAGATTATTCTACGGTAAATTTCATTAAACTTATATATCTGATGTAATTTTCATAACTTATATTATTTAAGAAGATTTTGACAGTACGCTATGCAGCTAGATGAGATTTATTGTCCGTTATGTTTAGCACTTAGCACTGTTTGCATTACGGTAACTGTTATAGGCTCAAGATTGAAGAATTTGAAAAAAATCATATCTCGAAAACTAGGTCCTTTCCGGATGTAGAAATTTATAGGGAGGCTTCTTATTGCAATTGGAACGTATGGGAGAAGAAATAAGATACTCGTCAATAACCAAACAGTGCAACATGCGGATACTTTCAACTGTTTAATTTTTTTTAATGAGAGAAAAAAAAGATATCAGCCATAACAGTCTATTTCAAAATAGCAGACATAATAAAGGGTTTAAACCTCATCAAACTTTAAAGAAAACTAAATAAAAGTTCTGCGATGCACTAGGTCTCTTCACGCTTAATAATAATAATAATAATAATAATAATAATAATAATAATAATAATATTGAAATCCCATGTAGGGCAATGACCTCCAATGGAGGATATCTCTTAGTGTTCCCACGTCTGTGCTAGGGATGTGGAATTTTTCTGTCTATGTCTCTTTCAGTCACTTTAGTTTTGCATTTTTCTAGTGTTTACACCAAATCTTTTAGAATATATTATACTATCACAATTAAAACTGAACAATAAGAGCAGGAGATAGGTTACATCAAGAATAAGAGCGGCAGAAATGAAATGCATGAGAAAAACAAGAGTCTACTTACTATTGGATGAATTTAGAAACTATTGCACAGATTTTATAAGAAATGAGAGTTCCAGTATTAAATAATTACAAGAATAAAATTTAAAAAATGGTTTCAACATACTGACAGAATGACACGAAACAGACTATCAAATATTTAAAAAAGCCATATGTAGGCCTACCAATACGAAGGAGACAGGAAAGACCTAGAAACGACTTTTGAAATTGTTGTCATGAATTCACCTACAGAATAGAAGGTGTGAGAAATTAGGTACTTCTTTAATTTGTCCCTAAATAATCTTATGTTTTGAGTTTCATTTTTTTATATCCATAGGGAGGCTATTAAAATTTTACTGCCATATAACGCACTCTTTTTTGATAGCATGGTATACTTGCCGATGGTGAGCTTACAGTTGACCGTAGTTTTCTCGTTGGACTTCCTGTTTTCGTGTCTCAGCTTAGACGATGGTGCAACACCAGGAAGGCCAAAAACCTCAACACATGAACAAATGTGAAACTTGTGGCGGATGCTATTCAAGAAGGTCATCGAGCGACGTCTGAAGTACTTTCAGAAGCTACGGGGATTTCACCAAATCAGTATTCCGTATTGTAACAAAGAATTTGAAGAAGAGAAAAATTCCTGCGCCATGGATTCCTCACTGCTTGATTGCTGAACAGAAGTAGAAACGGCCGGACATTGCAAACTTGATGACAGGACCATCACGAAAACGAGAAGCCCAATGAAAAACTTTATTACGATCGACTGTAAATTCACCACAAACTCCACTCAAAACACTGTGGAAGTGTAGATTTCTGTGCGGGAGAAGGGTTTGCCACGTAAAGATTCAAAATGGTCTTCAATCGTCACAGTACCCGAGACACGTGTAAGCTCCATTTCTAGCTCTCGTTACCTAAACACAGAGTATGCTATGGACGAAACAAACACACGCACTTCTTCCTCAAGCCTTCAACTGCAAATGACATGATTTTCACTGGTGTTGCTTCATCCACTTCACAGTTCTGCCAACCTGTGCATTATTTATTAAATATCCCTCGTATAAACAAACGATTATGCATTATTGTATATAGTAGATATTTCGTCATTGTTTCGGTTTAAGCAGTCCTCTGTAGTGAAATGGCGGCAAGTTATGAAAGTACCAAGTTGAAATAGGTAAGTTTCACTTTCTGCATATGTTGAATAACATTTTTATAGACTGGAGCTATCGCATTTTCTCCACGGGAAATAACATCTTACGACTTCTTCTGAACTATAAATCTATGAAGCAAGTCTGAGCGTGTGTGGACAATCATTCAATTCAAACATACCTCCCAGAGATAAGTCTACATAAGTCTCCGATTAAGTCTTTGCGTGTATTAGGTCCTCCAGTCACCTCTACCATCACAATTCCTCATTCTCACATCATCAGCATATTGACCATTATAATCACATCATAAAAGTTGTCACCAGAGAAACATCCATAGACAGTAATACCATAAACAATCGCACTACTCGCCCAAAGTATCGATGTAGTTGCTCTAGACTGTGTGTTGAGCTTTTTTCTTCTTTTAGATGAAGTGGACGAAAGAGCGGAGTGGAGAATGCAGGGTGGGTTTCCACTGCTCCGGCTCACCATTAATTTCCACCAGATTAGGAAAGATCAAGTGGTCTCTGAAGTAAATAGCCAGCAGGAGTCTATTCATTTGAACCTGGCCTCTTGCCTTCTCTCTCACGACGCACTTTTCTCTATTCCTCGTTTGTTTAATTAACTATCTTTCTCCCCCATTTCTGACACGAAACCTTTTGTGGGAGGGAATCTGAAGGGAGTAAGCGAGTTAAGAGACTTCAGGGCGAAGGGCAGGATGTAACATGAGGTATCCCATACAGCTTCTGGTAATGCTGGTATGCATAATCTTAGGGGGGTGGGGTTGCTGGGGTGCGATAAAGCAAGTTTCATTCCTCGCGCCCCTCTGTTTACCATTCTTCTATCTTTAATCTGCCTTATATGGTATGAATGCTTTCACCTGCTCAACACATTGTGCTGTAGGATAATTTATTTGTAATACTCTCAAGAATTATTTAAGTAAAATACTTAAGGGGTTAGGTACAGCTTACAGCAGTAAAATTGTGGAAATATTCAAAATTTTTTTCCTCCATTACTGTATCTTGTACAATAATGAAAATTGGTATGTGTAAAACACTGTCCTTCTGCTATATGAAAAGAAATATTTTTACGATTTAAAAATAAATTATTTTATTTTATTTATTTTTGCAAAATTCAAAATGGTGACAGTTCACTGTGCAGTGATGAAGCGTTTCCCTCATAACTCATAAACTTGTTAACTTTTTCATGTTCTCTCTCTCTTTTATTTTATTTCTGAAACTCATGTTTACAATATCATGCTATTTCAACTGGATTCCTTAATAAATAATATTTTTTTTTATTTTGTGTTAGAAGAAAATACTGATATTTGACCATATTTTAGATGAATTTATTTGATTAGACAAGCTATCAAATGCAGAGAAGTGATCTTGCATCATATTGTAGATATGACATGTATAAATACACGCACAAAATTTCATGACAGAATGTTGAATAGTTTTTTAGTTATGTTTAAACTCTTCGTCACTGAACAGTGAACTGAATTTTGGGGGGGGGGGAAGTTGAGTGATCAATCTTGTTTACTACATGTAAATTCAGAATATTGTAGGCTGAAATGTAAATATTAATGTTAAATTTGTTATTTGTGTTACGTGTAATATTTAAGTAATGAGAGATCGAAGAAATGCATTAATTTCTTGCTGAATGAAGTTTGTACATTTAATATTACATTTTCTTTGGCAGTGCGTAAAATGAATAGCAGTGCCTAAAGTGACTATTTAAGTACTTCTTGACACATCATTATTTTAAAGGCTCACTTTAGGTACTGATAAAAGTGGGTAAAATGCAGCTTTATGCACTAGCGTAGAAAAATAATTGCTTGCATACATTTTAAATTTGAAACTGTTGGAGTTAAATAGATGTGGGTATTTCTTGATTAATTTGTTATAAATTGCTTGGTCGGTACGGTTGAACCGTTCAAACAAACGTATTGCATCCATGCCTTTGGTTTTGCCCTGCCTAATCGGACAGATGACTGGTTCCGTCATGGATGATGGTTGATGATATACCTAGTGTGAAGATTAAGGAAAATAAAATATAAGATAACATTTTGGTTATTACCTCCATAATTATCATTATTTGACCGTTCACCTCTGCTGAGACATGTGGGACGTGAAACCAGCAGCCGGCTAATGGGCCTTGACCCTTCATAGGCTGTCGCACTAAAGATATAATTAATGGTTAGATTTTAATTTGCTAGCACTCAACATAGATAAAACAACTTTCATTCTCTTTGCTTTGAACAAAACAGGCCTCCCTACAGTGGAAAACAACTATAATTAAAAAATTCTTAGCAATAATTTTATTATATAAATACGGTATCTATAATAATTGCAATTGCCCTAAACTACGCCCCTCAACTCACGTGAATTATTTAGGTATCTTCATCGATCGAAACTTAAAATGGAATTTTCATATTGACTACTTATGTATTAAATTACGTAAAACTCTGTAAAAATTTGTTCAACTGCGTCGCTTTATGACAGTAAAACTATTGAGAACAATATTTTTAGCCCTAGTTCAGTCCATAATACAGTATGGAATTACAGGATGGGGTGGATTATCACAGAGTACCATTCGCCCATTAATATTACTACATAAAAGAATTATTAAAATATGTTTAAGAAGAAAACTTGATTATCCAACTCATCTCATTTATAAAGAATTTAATGTTTTGAATATCAAGCAAATTTATATGTATACTATTTTTAATTACTACCATAAATACAAAACTAAATTTATTTCATCCGATCATGGCCACAACACAAGAAGATACAATATTTCGTTCCCGTCATTGAACCAAAATGTAAGACTGAAGCAGGTCTAAGGCACAGTTCTAATTACGGTCCAAGATTGTATAATGATTTTATAAAGAGGAATCCTAAAATGCATTCGATAGAGTCGACAGAAGCATTTTATGGAAAATATTAAGAAATAAAGGAATTCCATCCCACTTAATAAGAGTGATACAGAGTTTATATCTAAATAATACAATGCAATTGAAAACATCCCGTAATAATAAAATGGCAGAAATAAATCAAGGAGTCCGTCAAGGATGTCCTTTGTCACCGACACTTTTTAATTTATACATGGACGAAGTCATATGAATATGGCTGAATGAAGTATCATTAGATTTTAAATTAAATGACATAAATTGTACTACAATTTTATTTGCTGATGATCAAGTGGTGATTAGCGAGAGTGAAAATGCTTTACAACAGGCAGTCTTCAAATTAGATCGAATTGCATCAAGTTTTAATATGAAAATATCGACCAATAAAACAAAAGCGATGGCATTTATTGGATCTCAACCAATAAGAGTAAAACTGGTTATAGAGAACAAAATAATGGAACAAATCAACACTTTTACATATTTAGGTTGTTCAATAACATATGGTAAAAATGTGAAATCGAGGAAAAATTAAATAAATTCAACTATTTCTGTGGAACAATACGTAGAACACTGGGAAAGAAAGTGAGAAAGGAAACATTAATCAAATATTACAAAGTAATGGCAATTCCGTCCCTTCCATACGGCTGCGAATCTTGGGTTCTAAAGAAAAGCGAAGAAGGAAGAATTGAAGCAGGTGAAATGAAATTTCTTAGGTTATACACTATTGGACAAAAAAAAAATGAAGATATTAGAAAATAATTAAAAATAGATAGTATAATTCAACTTATTAAAGAATATCAACATAATTGGAAAGAACATGTAAATAGAATGCCAACAAGTATAACGAGAGCAGCCATGAATTATAATCCATCGGGAAGGAGATCATTAGGAAGACCAGTAAAACGTTGGCGAGATCAATTTTAATGGAGGCGGAACAGGCCGAAAGGCGTAAACCTTGAAGAAGAAGAAGATGATGATGATGATGATGATGATGAATCCTAAAATAAAATGATTAAACAATACATTATTAAAAAAACAAGTGTTTGAACAGTTTTTAAAATTATAATCATGTAATTCTTATCCTTTACTTTTTTATATATTATTTTAATGTACCGAAGTACATATGATATTTCCATGCAGATATTCTGCGTCATCATACGATGAAAGAGTAATGGAACGGAGAAAAATTCTCTCCGGCGCCGGGATTTGAACCCGGGTTTTCAGCTCTACGTGCTGATGCTTTATCCACTAAGCCTGGAAATATCATATGTACTTCGGTACATTAAAATAATATATACGATATGCGTAAATCACTTCGTGATTTAAGACGGCGCTTATTCCGTCGGATCCCGGCCAACTAGTCACTCATATCGAGTGCACCTCAGCACATGTGTGGACTTCGGTCCTGCGTTCATAGACATCTATGACGTAGTGCAGAGGGCGGCCACTAGAGGGAACCCAAGAATTGGAGCTTAATCCAAGACGATTCTAACCGGCGTCGGAGTTGTATCCGGTGTGGCTTAGTGGATAAAGCATCAGCACGTAGAGCTGAAAACCCGGGTTCAAATCCCGGCGCCGGAGAGAATTTTTCTCCGTTCCATTACTCTTTCATCTTTACTTTTTTGTCACTTTAACAATTTCGTATTCTTATGTTTATGTGTAAGTTATGTAACGTTTGTTTCTTTTTTTGTCTTTTTTATTCTTTTTAAATTTTATGTGTAATTACACTTAACAGTTTAATCAGAGTTATAATTATTTTTTTTTTTTCATCCATGCAGTTTTCATTATTGGTCACACCCGACCTCAAGTATCTTGCTTTTCGGGTCTGACCCAGTTACAATGTATTTATACAACAATAATTTGTAATATGTATTTGAATATAAGGTTGGTAATCAATTTCGAATTTTAAGGAATATTCATATATGAGTATTACAGTAGTACTGTAAAATCTTTGTTAATATATGTAATTTGTGCTTGCAACAAACTTAATAAATAAAGAAAACAATTATTATTTATTCTTAATATTTGCATTATAAGATAGGATAGGAGGTGGGTCGTCGCCATTAATAGCCCGGAGGGACTTGGGAAACAGAGGAAAGTCGAAGTCGAATAAGGAATAATAATAATAATAATAATAATAATAATAATAATAATAATAATAATAATAATAATTGTAGTGGTGATAAAGAAACGTGTTTCACGAAATTGGCTAATAAGATATTTTTTCTTCGGAAAACTAATACCTTACATTTCTGGAATAGACTATCAACAACGATCTTTGGAATTAATTCTTTTAATTAGGAAGATGTTTGAATAGAAGGAAGAGGACAGAAAAGTAATGAAGAAAAATAATAAATGGATACGTTAAGATATGAAACTTGAATGATGTAAGATTCTATGACCAAATAGATAAACCTAAGACCTCCGGAATGTTCTTAGTGGCTATTGCCCGATACTTGACAGTTGTAGTACTATAATCAAATCCTGAAGCGCGAGAATACATTTCAGTATATTCTGAAAGATTGCTGAAATGAGCCGTGAAGCAAATTAAAGTTCCCCAAGCAAATTGGAATTCTCAAGATAACGTTTCAATTACGGAATTTTGGGGGAACAAGTTAACAGACTAGTTACCCCCCACACCCTTCCCATATAAGAAGTTGGCACATTGATACTCTTCCGGTACACTACAGTACTTCTAAAAGGAGAAGGGAAGAGAAGTTAAAATTAAAACAGAAAAAAAGTTTTACATAGAAAAAAATTAGCTGCAATGAGAAACTCTCCACTCGCCCCATCTCACTACATCCTTCTCGAACTCCCTTCCTCCGCCTCCTCAGCTTAATATTAACGTTGCAGACATTTTTCCCCCGGATTGTTAATGAATTTAGCTTCTCTTGCTAGATTACTATATATACGGTGCTGCCAACTGGAGGCTGCACTCCAAATTAGTCTCACCCCCACCCCTTTCAACCCTCTTCTCTTTCTGCTTCCTCCATCCAACACCCCGCCTCCTTTCCACCCTCTTGCATATCTCAAGGGAATCAACTTTGCGTCGTCGACAATTTGAAACTTATTTTAACATTCATATACACGAAGTCCCGCTATGGAGTATAATCTGCATATCTTCTTGCTAATTTAAATTAACATTATGGCATTTTCCAAGCGTTATTATATCCACGGTTTAACGTTTAATGCATTAACAACGTAAGATTTTTTATCTGCCACCTTTGCATTTCTAGAGTGGAGACGGTTGGCTGAATTCTTCATGTATAGGGGTAGCTGCGACTCCGTGTGAAGTGGAAGGGGTGTGCGTTCTCTCTCCTTTTTATATCCCCTCAGATTTTTGGCAGCGCAACATCTCTTCGCAGTTCCCGCTTACAGTTTCGTTTAATCAGCACCAAATACTGTCAGCGACACAGTTGCGTGTGATTAGAATCCCATTGCCTTGAGTTTCTCGTTTGTTAGTCTGTTCAGAAGTTCGCTGTTTTCTTACAAGATTTTCTTTTTGTAAAAAAAAAGTTTCAATAGCAGTTACCTCTAATATTATCTTTTCTTATTGTTCATGTATTAAATTGATATAAATGGTTATGTTGAAGCTAAATATAAGAATATTGTATAATTTATAATAATAATAATATTTATTATTATTATCATCATTATCATTATCGTTATCATCATCATACATTAAAGAATACACAAAGTAGGAATGAGGATATTAGGAAAGAATTAAATACGGAATCAATAACATTGATTATCTATTAGGTCTACTCTTCTACTATGTTATACTACTCTTGACCAATCATGGCTGTTATCCTACAATTTTTTATCACGTCCCTAAAATTTGTATTTTATCACCTCCCTAGCATTTGTTTTATCACCTCTCTAGCATTCGTTTCTTTGTTTGCAAACATTGTACTTTCAATAATTGTATCTTTTAAAATGATTTAAGTTTATTTCATCATCTTTAAGAGTTTTCTATAATTTACCGTGTTTATATTATTTAGGTTATGTTATAGCTTCTGCTATGTGACATTATGAATAGTCACGTATCAGAGATTGTTTAATATATATTGATAATTGACGTGGAATGCAATTTTTTAAATAATGAAACTGAATCAACAGAGCCTTCTTACCTAGTAATCGCCCATAGAGTTCAAAGAAGATTGTATAGGCCTAGTTGGCACAACTGATAACAAGAGAACAGCTTATCATAACACACTACTGTCATCTAGCGGAATATTTGTAATGATGAGATGGTGCAGTAATACATTTGAAGACAGTTTAGTATTTTCGTAAGTCAGTTAATATTTTATTTTATTAGAGCACTTTATTTCTTCTAATCTTTATACACTTTATTTCAATTGTGTAATAGTCAGTTAAATCCCACTTGACTTCTTATTTCATCTAGATGAATCAAAACTTCTAGTGAGATTACTGTAGATAAAATAATACAGTACAAAGAGTATTAGATGTACCGTGTGACAAAAATGGGAAAAACAGACTTCCTAAAATTATATTAAACTATAGACCTATGGATCTATGAGTTTCTAAGATTACCCAAGATATACGATAATAGGATTTAAGAAAACAGAAGAGGCAGTTAGACTTACTCTTGACGTGTAGATGATGATGATGGTGATAATGATGACTATCATGTTAGTAATAATAACATGCCTTATTTTTGCGAATGTGCTACAATATGGTAGCTTCTTTACATCCCAAACAAAATTATACTTCTCCATAAACTGTATATACCTTTCATCCACTGATCCCAAGGTTTTCCCTGTTGACTGTTTCTTCAGTTTTCCACTCCAATATCATCCTCGATATTATGTTATTAGTCATCCTTAATACATGCCCGTAACATTTTAATCTTCTTTCTTTAATTCTATTTAGTGTCCTTATCCCTCTTCTTGACCTCCACTTTGTCAGGATACAACGGTTGCCTTGTATTCTGACGTTGGGTTTGCAGAAGACTAAATGAAGTAAACCTGACTTAAAGTAGGAGGTCCTCCAGGTTGATTGTAACAGTGGACCAGAGGCAAAATCTCTAATAATAATAATAATAATAATAATAATAATGATGATGATGATGATAATAATAATAATAATAATAATAATAATAATAATAATAATAATAATAATAATAATTGTAATAAATTGAAATCAGTTGACAATGAAAGTTGTGAGAATCAAAAAATAATAATATAATAATTATTAATAATAAGATTATAATAATATTAATAGTAATAAAGATGTTTCCACAAACGATTAGGGAAAACACGGGAATTTTGCTTGAAGCAATTTTTGTATCTTTCTATCATAGAAGTCAGCCGCCTGGGATCGGAACCAGCATTTGACAGCCGTCTGCACCTATCTGTCGATCCCATGATATCACAAATGTCTCAATTCCAGTCTGTTCCAGTAAATTTTTCCAATGAAATTGTATTTTCTTTCTGTTAACGACCCCTGGCGAACTTACTTTTTACGCCTCTCGTAATTGCGGTCGAATGGCTAAAATTTGTATAAGCACTACTTTTGAAATTATTGACATGGTGAAAGAAAAAAAATAACTTTTTTATCTGCCCCCATCAGAATGTTTGCTTGTTAGACATCACATTACACATTACACTCCCAGTAAAATAGTGTCGTAACTAAGAAATTGTGATTCGTAAAGAAATGCTGTTTCCTAGTAAAATACTGCTGTAAAGATATTTTAATAAATAGAGACCATAACCTTCGATAATTTACTATTTTATTATTATAATTTTATACCTCCAATTAGTAAAACAGCGTTGGAAATAATTTAGGAAAGTGATGTCATTTACGACATTATTTTACTGGAAGTGCGACATGTAATTTACTGGTTTACCTGGTATTTATAAGTACTGGAACTATCGACCATCCTCTCTAATGTACATTTCACATCTTTTGAAAAGATTTCTAGAAGCTCTGAATTTCGTCTCCATCAATAGAGTTGAGCCATAGGTCAATTTCATTCTTTATGAAGAACTGTTGTTTATAAGGCTCCAGTTTCAACAATTCCATTCGGCTTGGCATGCTTCTTACCATAGTACTAATGTATTCTTCTCCATTGTTTTCCCATTCCTGCCGTAAAGCTTTCATCAATTTGTTGGATTGTTTCTGGAGGGTGATCGCTGTATCGACACGTCGTCCTAGATTATCCCATACGTGCTCTATCGGATGTAAGTCCGGGCTGCATGAAGGCCAACCAAGAGAGACAATACCAACTTCATCCAAAAAATACGACACACACCGAGCAGCGTGAGGACGGGCATTATCATGCATAAGGATGAAATTTTATCCTACAAATATCGAGAAAGGAACAACATGATAATGAAGAACCTCGTCAATATATCGTGCTGGTTTTTCGATGAGGACAAGCTCCGTTATCTCGTTGGTAGATATTCCCGCACAGACCATAATGGAGCCACCTTCAAATGGTGTGCGTTTAGAGATAATGCATTCAAGATAGCGTTCTCCTGGTCTCCTTCATACTCGTTCCCTTCCATCTGGTCCTCTTACATAGAATCTGGACTCGTCTGTAAAGAGTACATGACTCCAGTCTTCTTATGTCCAATGTTGGTGGTTCCTTGCAAATGCAAGGCGGTTTCTGCGTTGTTCTGCAGACAGCAGACGACTAATTGCGGGCCTCCGAGATCTCAGATTTACTTCATCCAGCCTTCTTCTAACTGTCCTTCACTGATGATGTGCGTGGCCAATTGAAGTCGATTACGGGCTTCAACAGCGGTAGTGTGCCGGTCCTGCAAGATCTGATGTACTCGATCATCTCTTAACGGCCTGAATCCGGTCTCCTAGTGTACTACTGAGTTTCCCAAAAGCGATGCAGTGCTCTATGCACCATAGAGGGGGCTGTATTCAACGTCCGGGCAACATATCAAAGACTGTGCCCGTTTTCCACCAATGTCACTGCAGCTGCTACTTCATGAGATGAGAGAGGCATATTTTGATAAAAACACAAAATGGCTGTCTTATATCAAATGAAAAACGCAACAATGGACTCATATATTTTGCGTTATTCATTTTTTTCCTACATCTTCAATTTAACAACTTCTGAGCAGAAACAAAGTTTTTAATGTTATTACATTAAAGTTTAACTTAAAGTTTAAAATTAACGCAGATAAACATTTTTTACCATAAGTGTTCATTAATGTATATTGATTTAGTTTGTACTAAAGATTTCAAAATGTTCCGTTTTTTTTTACTGGTCAGTGTAGTTTTTCTTAAGTTAGAACGCGATTTATTCATCATTTTTATTGAAAAAAAAATGAGCCGGTTTCTCTCACTTATTTCACTGAATTCTGAATTGTTGAGTCAGATGACCGTTGAATGCCAGAATATCTCTGTAGAATTGCTTCCATAATAATGAAACTTACTCCCACTGAATGAATTTTTGTACGCCAAATACTTTTTCTTGAACGTATCCACCTTCAGTTTTTGAGTTTCAATGCGAAAACAAAAGTAATAATGCCAGAACGATCAGCGGGTTTTTCTTGTGGGAGTAAAGCAATAGCTGTTTCATGTCATTGTGGATTGTAGGTGAAAGTTAAAAAAAGTCAGGTTTGCTATGCTTTCGAATAATAGACATAGCGTCTTTGTATAGCTGCTGCACGTAGAGCTTGAAATGTAGAGAGTAAAATCATTTTATCCTGCTAAGAGATCTTGCTGAAATGATAGGGAGACTACAAAATTTTGTAGGCCTCTTATTTTATCAGTAAGTAATACCTTTTGGTCTTTCCTTAGGAACTGTAATTTTTGCGCTATCTCGAGCCAATACTGAAGAAAATGACGCATATAAGTATCTACACTACACCGCCATTAAGTATATGAAAAAGACCCAACCCCACTTGATTAATAACTACATATAAAATATATGATTTTTAATAACAATATTATTATCTTACGCAAGTTTTGTAGTTTTATATATTAACATCATGGCATTAACTGTAATAATATTTCATTTGTAATGGTAATAATGTCGTCAAACCACCTCAAATTTTATAGATTTTAATATCCAATACACAGCTGTACTCAGAAAATTACACACCGCAGAATCAGACCTGTCAATTATTTTTAGTAAGTCTTGAAGTTTTTAATAACCAATTGAATTTGAACTCTAAATATGTCAGCAATCCTGCAGGTCATGGCTTTCGTATAATGGCCTATTGTTTATTGTAGTGTGTGTTTTGTTTTATTCTGAAATGCAATTAATTCTCAAAACTGACGAAAGTTGGATTTTGGAAAATAAGAAAATTATGTAGGAAAACTAACTCTTCACTGAAAGTTATTATTTTTCTGAAAATCCTTGGATGCCAAGCTTTAAAATGATGGGTCATTCATTAAAATCCGTTCAGCTGTTTACCCGTAATTTCCATTACCAGTTCAAATTATGTATATAGATATTATGGCTAAACGGACGGTGGCGGAATGTATATTTGCAGTAACAGCATACATTGAATCTAAATCCGTATATTCTGAACAAATCCATTATGTTAGACGAGGGACACTTCCACCTGTTTGGCTGGGTTCCTTAATAAACAGAATTTCCGGTACTGGAGTGAAGATCAACCCATGAAAGTGCACAAACAACCATTACATAGTGAGAAGGTAACAGCACAGTCTAGTATATACAGTCAGGAAGCTTAATATGTAATAAATATGCATCCATAGATAGTTGCTAACCACTAGGATCGCTACTATCGCCTCATTACGGACAATGCGAAATAGTACCTGCACAGTCGATTGTTCCTAGCAACCTCATTAACTCAAGCTTCGTGACTGTATATACTGGACTGTGGTAACAGAGTAGTGGCCCAGAGTAATGACTAAAAATCCTGATACGAGAAATATAGTTTGTGAGAAGCACTCTAAAGCAGTGATTCCCAGTTTCATCGTTTGATGAATTTCCTGTTTTGTACACTAGACAGGATTCGAACACAGGACTGTGACTTCTTACAACGCTTAAACCAAAGCGACATGTTGTATTCGTGTCTTTATTTGATATTAAATAACAAATAGAATATAAGTGGATTTTAATAGACCGCTTTATCTGATTTATTCCTGTCGAATCCACGGGGACAGAATAGAGAAACATGTACGTAGAACATTGCTGTGTACAAATATGATATGTTCTGTGCATGAAGACTATTTCAACATTAGCTCTACTTTGCTATGCGTATACTCAACCCCTAAAACGAGGCGTCGAAACCCTTAACTCTTGTCATATATATACGAAAACACTAGCTAAGCTTAGCCTAAGCTTAAGCTAGCTTCTTGTTCCCATGACTACCATAAAACTTTTTTCTCAGAAGCAATTGTCACCATACTAGAAAGCTCATAACACTATATACGTGTAGTAGCTGTACTAGTGTGTATAATATGGACCCTCCCCCCTTCGCCCCTCTTCCGACGGAGTTGTTGGTACTGTTTTCCTCCTTCCTCTTCCAACCATTTCGTTGTTGTTATAATATTTATTATGTGAAGCTCCCATGTCACCTTCTTCTCTCCCTGATGACCCATAACACTACCCTGAAGGACTCATGGATTTTTTATTTTATTTGTAAAAGTTCCTTCCCTACTTTCTTTTTTTTTTACGATGTTCAAAATGGTTTCGAATGTTCTCTTCACGCTTGCGCCTTTTTATATGCGACACGAGAAGTGTTTTAAATAAATTCCCTCAGGATTTTTTCCTACTCGTGTGTTTCATTTAATTTTCATTGAAATTGTCTATTTAAGAACGTATTTTATAACGAAAACTTAAAATTAAAGCTAAAACACATATAAATGAAGTTATGAGGCAATATTAATAAACATGGACCTGGAATAAAAGTTGCCGGTTTTATGTGTAATATTCCGAAACAAAGTAACTAGAGATCACTCCCGCCTTCTTCTTGCCTGCTTATGTTTATGGAATCGAGAGGAGTGGCTTTAATATATCCATCTATTGACTGATACTCTTTATAGCTTTGTTGCTCTCAACACACTTCAGCAATAGCGTATTATTAAAAGGAAACGTAAAAGAAAGCACCTGAAAGCGAATTGAAATAAAACTTATTTCATCATCATCATCATCATCATCATCATCATCATCATCATCATCATCATCATCATCATCATCATCATCAAGATTTAGATCATAGTAGTCCGTTCCGCCAAAATAGGAATATGCGTCTACGTCATGTTTCAGTCTTTCTCGAGGACTTTCGTTCATCTCTTTGACCTTGAGGTTTATATGTCAAAGTCTCCTTAGCTATTCTGTATCCATCCATTTTTTGGGTATGTCTATGCTATTCTTTTTTCTTCCTGTTATTTTTTTTTCAGTCAGGCTAAAAGTTTGTTGTTCAATGGTGATTGTAAAGTTGCTGTTTTAGTCTCTATGGGCCATATTCATAGACATTCTTAGCGCGGGCTTCCGGTGGATGATCAGCGAACTAACGTTTTTCGTATTCATAAACCAGTGTTAGCGATATGATATGATATGAATCCTATACAAGTAATCAGTCGATAGCCGGGGCTAGTTTAGCACGCTCGTAGTGCGGGCTAGCGAAATGTCTATGCATAGCACCCTTAATATCCAACAAAATTCCTCAGACATCTTGTTTCTGCTGCTTCTGTTCTTTTGTGGTTTGTATTCAGTGCGCAGGTCTCAGAGTTATACATCAGCATTGGCACAGCTATCGCTTTATAAAATATCAGTTGAGTATCTCTTCCAGTTTTGGTTTTAAGTGTGCTTTTTATCGTTCCGCAGATGTATTGGAATTTATTTAGTTTGGGTGTGTCTGATGAGCTAGTAGGAGAAAAATGGAAGGGGTGGTGGGTGGAGCTTCTACGTTCTGCTTATTGCGATTTTCCCGGAGATATTACATCCAAGACAATTAAAATGACTGACCGCAAATTATTAGATTCCAGTAATGTCTGGTCAAAACTTCTCTAAAATGATGAAGGATGGATAGAACAGAGAAAAATTCTCTCCGGCATCGGGACTCGAACCCGGGTTTTCAGCTCTTTCGTGCTGACGCAATTATAGTTAACTCATATTTTTAGTTTTAAGGATAAAAGGATATTACAGATAAAGATTTAACTATTCAGGAGTATAATTTCTTTAATTAGCTAGTATTCTGAAGCTGAAAATGTGTTGCTTCGTACAGTTTCTTTTTTCGAATTTAACGACAAAATTAGATTTTTCTTACGAATTTATCAAACAATTGTTACAAATCACGCCACTCGTGTAAATTCTTCAAGTCTTTAAATTAGTATGTATAATTAAATTGTAAAGAATCAAGTTCCTTAAGTCGTATGATTTGTAACAATTTTTGTGATAAGTGCGTAAGATTAATGTAATTTTTAGTTAAAAATTGAAAAACAAAATCTGTTACAAAGCAATTATTAACAACACATTTTTAGCTTCAGAACACTAGCCAATTAAAGAAATAATACTTCTGAATAGTTCATTATCTATTTGTAATACTCTTTTACCCTTAAAACTAAAGAAAAAGGGTATTTTATTAACAATTAAAATTAATGTAACTTTGAAAATATTGAGATTAGGACAAATGTTTATATACCAGAATGTCTTCGGAAATAAGCTCCGTAAGTGACGGTAAATCCTCGTGAATCATACTGCAATCTTAAAGAGTTATAATCCACTACGTTTGTAGTAATGCATGTTCAATTGATTTCGTTTTTAAATTATGATATGTTTTGAGGTTATGACTTCAATAATAATAATAATAATAATAATAATAATAATAATAATAATAATAATAATAATAATTGACATAATATGTTTTCCTGGTTTTTTGTTATGAGTTCACACAATTCCTGAACTTAAAGCTTGTTTACTTTTATTACAAAACCACTTTTAGAAACATGCTGAAGTGTAAATATATTTATTATGGATTACCATTTATTCCCAAGGGATGAATTAATTCCCAAACCCCTCCAACAAAGTTAAAATAAGCGACACCAACTATAAAACAAAAATAAGCAACATGAAAATAATAAATAAACTAGAAATTTATTTCGGCATAAATATTACCAGTACTTATAGAAATCTATATCATAATCTTCTATTATCTATACCGTTATCTTCTTTTCCTCTAACCATCTGTTAAAATCATTGAATTCACTTTTCATTACCATTTTTGTTGTTTCTCTATCTCCATTTATTGTCTTCTTATCATTATCATCTTCTCCATCTGTTTGTGAGCATGTCACTACTGTCTTCTTGTTCCCCGCTTGTAAGCCATCACTCAAAACCCTTTCTTTGAAGGTAAAGGAACGCATTTCTCGGAACAGTCATGTTTCCGCGTCCTTATTAAACCTGCGACGTCCCTGAAGACAGCTACTTTGAGACGTCGTCCGTCGTTAGACAAACGTCTGATTTCACCACACAGAAGCACAAAGTTTACTTGGGCACAGAAATATATGCATAACATCAAATCTTAACGCATGACGTCACAATTCGGGAAGGATTGTTCCGAGATATCGCACATGTAGTACAGTATACCTGCTATTCCCTGCGGGACAGCTGGGGGAGATGTGTGTAAAGTCTTATGTCGGTTGTCATCGAATTAAGTGCGATGTGTATGTTGTTTATTATCACCCGTCTGCTGCGCTTCTGGGAATTGACACCAGGCGCAGCACTTCCACTCGATTTGATGGAGTGAGTAGCATTGTTTGTCTTCTCCTGTTGTTAATAGTGTTGTCTGGCTCCGTTCAGCTTCCAATTTATTATATTTGAACCTCCCTCTGGAGAAGCAGCAAGACAGAAGAAAAATGTTTGCCTTTGCCCTACTTAGTCTTCCTACTGAACGGGTTTGTTTCATGTTTTTCTGATATTCCAGTCTAACATTTTACTTTCTTCGTATAGCATTACAAATTTTACTTCCTGTTTAATACCTACGTCATTAATTACTTATGAAATATTATTTGAGCAGTGTTGAATCTCATTATGTGGAAATAAATATTTTTATTTAAAAAATAAATAAATCGTCGTTGTTCCTGCAGTAACTTATTTACTTAGAAATGACGAGTTACTCCCTTGGTTTGGATTGTAAAGTATGCATAATGGTGTAATTATTTGACTTATTTGAACTGTTGTATCAGTGAAGGGACTTTAGTCAGTGAAGTTATGGTTTTACAGTGCAGTGAATAGTTCCGATCAGTGATAATTTATAGCGTCAATGAAATGTGTTCTATAGTGTCAGTGAAATGTGCTAAAGTGTCAGTGAAATGCGTCATATTGCCAGTACAGTGAGTGAGATGAGAGTGAAGTGAAAGACTATTGAAACTTCTGTAGGGCCTATACATATGTAGGCTGTATTGTAAAATTAGGTATTTTATGTTTTATTATTAATTGTAATTATTGTGTTAAATTGTATTGTGTATTCTTATTGTATTGCGTTTATAATTGTATTGTGTATTGTATAATAAATTTATTTATTATTTTTTATTATTTTGCTAATAATTGTAACATAAAATATAATATATACAGAAAAACTTTAGCTCGCCCCTGAAAGAGTAGAACTCGTGCTCAGGGGCGGATTCCTGAATTGAAATTAATAATTATACAATACAATTTGTCTTATGTCTACTGTGCAATTATAGTATATAAATTTAAATTTGCAATTTTTCAATTTTTAGAAAATCCATACATAACTTTTTAAATTTAATACTAGAACTATTGTATTGTGTATTGCAATTTTATTGTTTATTATTTATATTGTGTATACCACTGCCACCGGGTGCTTGCCCACTTGCAGTGTACATAAATACATACAACTCCTATGTGACATATTTATCGATTTTCAGATTTTTTCTCTATTAAATAACTTAAATAATGATACAGCAAATAATGAAATCTCCTATATGTAATTATATTTATTTCTTTCGAAATTTTAAGAATTCACAGTCTCCTATGTACTACTGCCATAGGATGAATAAATGTGTTTTCTTCCTACTGAACAATTTTATGTTTTGCACATACGAGTTATTGCACGTACAACGACGAAATATACCTACGAAGATTTCGAAGCAGCAGACTGAGTTCATTAAAAGCGGTCATTAGTTACATAAAACAGTTAATAAATATTAGATGAAGTGTTACAAATATGGAATTAAATTTTGTTTTTTCGTTTTGGAACCTACATGTTTTGAATACATAAAGTATCGTCCTGTTTATCGTTGAATGTCCCTGCGAATGCTACACAGGACTTAGAAATTCGTAAGATGTTATAAAATGTTTGAAAAAAAAACTTTTTAAAAATCTAACACATTTCCTTCATAAAAATGAGGTACAAATATGGAATACTATTAACAAGTTACAAGATTAACAAAATTGCAAAGTCAAAATGGCCTCTATTAAGAAAAGCACAGAATAAGCATTCAGAATTTTCATTAGAAGGTGTTTTCCCAATTGCATTAGTGAATCAAGATGAATCGTCTCTTACGTCTTGCCTCGAACTTGTTTTATGGCTTCTTGCATTGCCTTTTGATTCCACTCTTTTCTAAGTTTATTGAAAGGTGAGGTTTTTCTCCTTCTACAAGTGCCAACACTGGTAACAAAACAGAAAACCAAGATATAAAGATGGAATCGTAATAATAATAATAATAATAATAATAATAATAATAATAATAATAATAATAATATTTCATATACACTATACGCCCAGAAATCGGAGATTTATGAACGAGATGTACTTAATAGGCCTATGGTGTCATGATAAGAGAAATATGTCGAGAGGTTCCAATGTCGAAGAATAGGTAAAACCTGTGGCTTTCTTGTGCATTATTTCTTTTTGCTTATCTATGAAATACGTTGCCACAAAAAATTGTTGTGCGTTACTTTTCGATCCATCCACGTATTATAACGATTGTTGTTTTATTCATGTCATTGCATTTACTTTATAATGGGAATACTGGTTACTAGTGCCAGCTCATGATTTAAACTTTACCAAGGAGTTTTTGTGCACCCGTTCGAGTTTTTGTTATTAGTGAGGTAATTCAGGGGGAGGGTCGATTGGGGGACCGCACTTAATCTCACTATGACGTACACTAACCCTGACGTACTGAAGAGTGTAATAGTTAGGAAGGGAGACTTCCGTTTGAGGGGTGCTTGATTATATAGCAGGCAGCCCCACTGAATACTGATAAATGAGTTCTCTATTCCTTCAATATTGTATCAAAGTCACATACAAAATCAGGGGTGGTAATACAGAAAGTTATTTTATAATAAGCCCTGGATATGAAGCTTAAGTCGTAAATTTAATTTTAGAGACATAAAAACTTCTTGAGTCGTTGAAGTAATTATTTTAAAATTTGAAATGTAGTTTGTCATACTGTTCAAATTTGGCAACTGTATTATTTATTTATTTATTTATTTATTTATTTATTTATTTATTTATTTATTTATTTATTTAATCTGACAGGATTAAGGCCTTCTCTTCCATCCTACCAGATAGCAGATATAAATAAAAAAAGAAAGAAAGAAAGAAATGCAAACGCTGATGAAAAGAAATACAGACGCTTAAGAAAGAAGTAAATATACTTTAGGTATAGGTTTGAAAAAGAAAATACCATGTGGTCTAAAAATTTGCATTAGCACTAGAGTCTTCCGAGATTCGATATTTATCATTTCCCGAAGTCCCGAAGACAGCAGTTGTTTATACCTGACTGAACTTTTATCTACTTTTACAACTGTTATATACGTATAAGCAATGAAGTTGCTTATTTGAAACATCATCTCTACCTTTCAGTGTATAATAATCCGTTCCCCAGTCTTTATTTAATTACTAGGCCCTTATTAAAAGTCTAGAAATTTTCTTTTCATATGTTTAAGATCAAGTGTGCAATTTCAAGTAAAAAGATGTTAATGTCATGTTTTATGTTTCTTAGAAATGCAAATTTATTTGAGAATTGTGTTTTTTTATTTATATAATTATAGGTAATATATAATAGAACCAGAACATTTTGATAACTAAGATACTGTTCTCTTTTGTCTCTTTGTCCCATTTAAACATTTATGTTATTTATTTCAATGATGCATGTTATTCAAAGTTACGAAATCTTTTCACGCCGACCAAATGCTATTTCGAGAATGATGAGCGAGACTAGAAGCGCACGAGAATGACGAGTCGAGATTCAAAAGACAAATGCAGCGAACACAGCGAGCGAGAGCGGTAGTTAGTTTTGTTCATCTCTAATTAGCACCACAAGACTATCTTTATAGGAAGTACAATGTGTGAAAATTAATATATTGTGAAATACGTAAAGAAGCGAGAGCTTTATCACATGCAAAGCTCATGTGTAACAAATTGAGTCCTCTAGAATCTTAACTCACGATATACAAAAATTATTTATTTTTAATGATTCATAAATTTAAAAAACAAACAAATGATTTTACCTCAAAACAGTCACTAACAATCGTATTTAGAATAAAACGGCACATTTAAAATAATTACTGTCAAATGGTATTACCGGTTGTTCTGTACGGTTGTGAAACTTGGACTCTCACTTTGAGAGAGGAACAGAGATTAAGAATGCTTGAGAATAAGGTGCTTAGGAAAATATTTGGGGCTAAGAGGGATGAAGTTACAGGAGAATGGAGAAAGTTACCTAACGCAGAACTGCACGCATTGTATTCTTCACCTGACATAATTAGGAACATTAAATCCAGACGTTTGAGGTGGGCAGGGCATGTAGCACGTATAGGCGAATTCAGAAATGCATATAGAATATTAGTTGGGAGGTCGGAGGGAAAAAAAATCTTTGGGGAGACCGAGACGTAGATGGGAGTATAATATTAAATGGATTTGAGGGAAGTGGGATATGATGGTAGAGACTGGATTAATTTTGCTCAGGATAGGGACCGATGGCGGGCTTATGTGAGGGCGGCAATGAACCTCCGGGTTACCTAAAAGCCATAAGTAAGTAAGTAAATAGTATAAAATGGTAATTAGTGAGATGTAAATTTGTGCTTAATTGCGAAAAATCAAGTTTTTGGATAATGAGAGTTATGATTATAGAGGACTCAATTGTAGAAGTTCACAGTCCTCCCCTCAGAATTCTTTAAATATATTTTAAAATGCAGACGGTGCATACGGAGTAATTCATGAGTTTTACTACTGGATATGTGTAATGTAGAAGTATAAATAACATTAAGGACACTGAGTGGCTGAAGGCTGTTTGGATTGCTTTTCTTCTTCTTTTTTTCTTCTTCTTCTGAAATGGATTTAGACCTTTTGACTTATTTTTACATCAAGAGAATCTATCTGTCATCTGGTTTCGGAGACCGAGTGCTTTTAAAATATTACATGTGAATTTAGGAAGTGTGCCACGTACACCAAACAAAAGACCAGAAACACACCACTGACTAGAGAGAATGTTATTTTTCTCACTTAGGTATGGGATGCAGGACTCATAAATGGATCTCTTCTCCTCATCAACGTGTTGTGCTTGCAGAGCATCCCTATCAAACCGGATTGTAGTACCAAGAGCTATTCCCTTAGATTGAGTCCTGTGGATGGTTACAATATCTTATCTGCTCTTCTATTCGAATCTAAGGATGAAACGCTATCCTCCATTGGAGAGGCCATTGCCCTATATGGGTTTTCAAGGCTATTATTATTATTATTATTATTATTATTATTATTATTATTATTATTATTATTATTATTAAGGCTCTGATAAATCCAAATCACTAGTTCGTCCAGTAATGGAATATGGTGCTCCATGTTGGGATCCTCACAAATTAGAACATATTAAGACACTGGAAAAGATTAAAAAACGGGCTCTTAAGTGTTGTCGTAATAATTCACCATTAAAATGGGACACTCACGGACCGAAGAACGCGAATTCGATTATCAGCAATGTTCAAAACATACAGAGGTGAGCCTGCCTGGAGAGAAATAAAAAATAGGTTGCAGTCGCCAAATTACTCTTCAAGGAACGACCACTCATATAATTTGAGGGAAAGAAGACAGAAGACAGACACTGGAAAGTTTTCTTTTCTCAATCGTACTATCAGGGACTGGAATGCTTTACCTGCAGACTTACTAAAGGCTTTACCAATAACCAAAATATATTTAAAAATAGGCTTAAGGACTTTACTAATAGACGGTAGTATATTATGCACACTACTTAAAGTGTGTAATTGATATCTTGTTATTTGAAGTGTTCTGTCAGTGAGGAAGTGTGTTGTGTCAGTGAAGTGTGTAGTGTCAGTGAAGTCTATTGTGCAAGTGAAGTATGTTGGTGTCAGTGAAGTGGCTGTGCAAAGTATTTGAACAGTGAAATGGTTAGAAGTGTTAGTGAAATCAGGTAGAATCAGTGAGTGAGTGAGTTGACAGCGAAATAAGTGTAGTGCCGAAAGGTACTTGTGCAGGTATGAACCTGTCACACTCGTGGGTCTTAGTTCGAACTTAGGGTTAAGATACGAATTAGATTTACTTAAATGTTATTTTAAGTGACCATGCTTCATTTAATTTAGGATGCTCCTTGTTATTATTATTTTATTATTATTATTATTATTATTATTATTATTTATAGTTTTTTATTAGCTGTGTTTATTATTAATTGTCATTATTGAGTGTAATTAGTTACCACTGCCACCGGGTATATACCCATTTGCAGTGTGAATAGATACATACATACATACATACATTATTATTATTATTATTACTATTATTATTATTATTATTATTATTATTATATTTATTATTATTAGGCCTATTATTTGTGGATGTATAATAATGTTTAATTAAATTAAAATTAGGTTTAATATTTCCTTAAGACTTTACATGTTAAGGAACATTTCACATGAATATTTTCCAAGTTCATATGATACCGAAATCGCAGATCTACAGCAACAGCTTTCAACATTCGTAATTATATAAATCTATGACATTAAGAAGCATCAAAATACATTATTTATTTATTAATATCTCACATGAAATTGTCTATATAAAGAGACGACATTCCAAATGCCTAGGAGGTTTCTTTCAGGAAATGTGCAATGTACATAACCTCTAAAAAAAAAAAAAAAAACATATGAAAATGAATCCGATAATATAATAATATAGCTTGCTCATTCCATTTGATCAATGTTGTAGTAGATGCATTACCTGGACCATGAATGAACAAATGAAGCTCTTTATCTAACGCAGGCCTGCAGAACCCGTAAGTAGGGAAATATGACGTCAGCCTCATTCCACTTCTATTGGGGATGATCGACTTCCGCGTAGAGTTGTTTACATTCTCTGTCCGTGCAATGTCTATGAGTGGCGGCACAGTAATTTTCAAAAAGATATGTAATAAATTCATTGTATTTATAATGCGTTTCAAGGTTTACAATTATGCTAGATTTCCTGTCGGTAGTTTCTTTGAAATTTCTTTGTACCTAACCTGGTTTAGATTTTCGAAAACTTTTCTCCTTTCATCTCCTACGGAAACATAAATTTATAGCATTTAAGTAATGAACCTTGAAAGTCACTATTAATTTCAATTCAAAATGAACACAACGAGTGACTTCCTTAATTTAACAGTATATAAATAAATAAATAAATAAATAAATAAATAAATAAATAAATAAATAAATAAGTAAATAAGTAAATAAGTAAATAAGTAAATAAATAAATAAATAAATAAACAAACAAAGAAACAAACAAACAAATAAATAAATAAAGAAACAAATAAACAAACAAATAAATAAACAAACAAAGAAACAAACAAATAAATAAATAAACAAATAAATAAATAAACAAATAAATAAATGTATGAAATAAATGGAATAAATGAAGTAAATGAATATATAAATGAATGAAATAAATGGAATAAATGGAATAAATGAAGTAAATGAATAAATGAATAAATGAAATAAATGGAATAAATGAAATAAATGAATAAATGAAATAAATGAAATAAATAAATGAATAAATGAAATAAATGTAATAAATGAAATAATGAAATTAATGAAATAAATAAATAAATAAATAAATAAATAAATAAATAAATGAATGAATAAATGAATAAATATACAGTTCGTAATAATGAACTTACCGGAAAGTTTGCGTATTCCATTTCTTAATATGGGCTTTGTTGAAATGTGGTTTAATATTGAAATGACCAGTAGAAATAAATTGCATGGGATACATTAAACAAGGAATTCTTTCGTCTTCAACAACAAAATAATCATATTCCCATTTCCTTCTTCACTGGTTTAGATTTTGCCATGTTCAGTTCTCTTTAAACTGCAGTACGCGGATTGTGTATTTATTTATTTATTTATTTATTTATTTATTTATTTATTTATTCACTCACTCATTCACTCATTTATTTATTTATATGTTTATGTGTTTGTTTATTTATTTATATGGCTGGAGTGCGTTACAATGTTGAATGACAGCATTGACATCAGTCATCCTATTAGCCACTTATCAACGTACAATTTATTTATCGTCTTATTACTAGGCCTAGTAAAACCAGCGAAGACCAGTAATGCAAGTTTTGTAAAAGCAGGAATTAAAGCTTTATTAATGCACTAAAAATCATAATAAATTCTTCAAATAAAGTAATTGGTTTGCTGCCTGCATGCAACATTTCGGACTTATTTCATTTTAGTACAATACAGAGCACGGAAAGACAAGTCGGGGACTTATTTTACACAAAAAGTGGACTTAATCGGCTTTACTAGTAATTGGACGATATATACATAGGTAGATCTTCTTACATTATATGCACACGTAAATTTTAAAATTTATTTTACATGTCTTTTAACTTATTTATTTTCCTCATTCATTTTCTCTTACTTTCTAAAGGTATGTTTCTAAGAATTTTTATTATCTGTTCATTTGTAATTCTTGATAGCGTAATTGTATACCTGCCGCCGCGAGAATGAATGTTTATGCAGCCGAGCGTAACTAGAACGTTACGACTGCACTAGTAGAAAAGGTGGGTGGGATAAGAAGGGGTACGATAGCAGTCGCTCAGAGGAGCTACAGTTCTGCAGGTCTAACGAATTGCGGGTGACGTCAAAGCAACTCACATAAAATGCAATGTTGTAATACAATTTTTGTTACTACCTTACTCGTTTGGTACGCAGAAAAACGCTCCACGTTAAATCACACATATTTACTGCAGTTTTAAATGAAAATAATTTGAAGACAAATAATGTGGTGAACGTGAATGTAAATAAACTGAAGGCAAGTAGTACGAGATATTTATTACCCCTGATACGGGATCCAGAGGTGGAGAACGCCGAACTGACAGCCTATCAGTGGCAGCAAATCACGTTTATAAACCCAATAAGCTTTCTCATTACAAGTCATATGACCTGCTTGACCCTCGGTAGACTGCTGCGGTCTTTCGGAATAGAGACCTTCCTCATCACTTACAGACGTACGGAGATGCCTGATCTTTGTAACAAAGCAACGCGTGTCATGTCATAACGCGTGTTGCAGTCTCACAATGATGACCCGTCCATATTGTTCATTGTGGTGCTGCAGAACAGTAATTTAGAGATTCTCATGAAGATGTAAATGGTCCCAGCTTCCTTTGTACCGATGAAGTGGTTTTGACGTATGAGTTCTATAGTTCCAAAATGTGACTTACCCATTTTTTTTTTCCCACAAATCAAGAAAAACATTTTTCTCATTTCTTATGTTACCTTTGAAAGTAAATATTTTATAGTATATAGGTCAGGAATAGAAGCTCAATAGGTTACTTCAATAAGGTTTTTATTTAAATGTTAAAATTGGAGAAGAAAAGTTTTGGAACTATACCTAGGAGAAGGGAAGTTTTGGAAACAACATAGTTGGATGAGGTATGTTTTGGAAGAATACAAAAATCTTCAATGTAAATTAAATTTTTTATTACAAGATTTCAAATCGAAAGTTACACATTGTTAATGACGTAGTTTAAGGTCAATGATTAGTTAAAAAAAAAAGAAACTGACAGCTTACTAAAAAAATTCAAAATACTCTCATAATGTAAAAGTTTTCAAGTGTTCTTGAAGACAATGAACAGATTCAGAGCCTGATTCACCACAACAGTCAACATCTGATTCAACATTCTGAGCTTCATCAGCACGACTTGTTTTTAGTAGAAAGATAATCCGGTCTGATTTCTCCATCCATCAGCGAAATATTTTGTTAGAAGGTTGTTAACATCACTTAATTTTGCTTCTTTAATGATGTTCCCTTTGTGAATAACTTGGGGCTCGTATAAAAAATGCCGCTTTTTGACAAAACTTCAATGGAGTATTGAGTAGGCAAGTTATGGAACACGCTTTTGGAGGATAAGACATATTTTGGAATATCAACCATATTTCTCCTATTAAATTGAGTGGGAGAAGAATTTTTTCGAACATCATTTTGTGACAGTATATTGTGTATTGATCATAGAGTGCAGTACTGTAGGCCTACTTATCTGAAATTTCGATTCTTCGGGGTAAGACACATTTAGTAACTATAGGACTCATATTATAGGTACGAAAATAGCATAATATTAGCCCTGATATCATATAGCAGATTCATCAGCCTTATGGTCTTTAAAGACAACAACTTTTATCAATTTCACTATGCTGCCATCTGGCAACTGCAAAAGAAGTTACGTTACAACCCTGAAAAAATTGCATTGAGTAGTATCTTGCAGCAGTACCTCTATCTAGCGGTTGTTACCAAAAATCCATTTTCGACAGTGGGGGCTCTTGTGGTTGTTCTCTTTTTATGTTAGCATTTCATAACATGGGAATGACCAGTCTGATATGTGTATATATATATATATATATATATATATATATATATATATATATATATATATATATATGTGAGTGTGTGTGTGATCAGGGGTATTAGTTAAAAGAAAACTAAAGCACAATGACGTTTCGAATGATATTATATAAACTTAGGGTTACCATCCATCCAGCAAAAGGAAGACAATCATGTCCTCTTTCTTCGTCATTTTATCCCGTCCGGCAGGCAGTTTAAAATATAAAATGACCGGCATTTTTCCGAAGCTTATATAGTGACTATCTCTTGTTTTTCTTCTTTCTTTTCATATTTTCGATCCTTGGCCTTTTCATCTTTCCTCATTTATTTTATAAGGTTTTCTTTCTACATTCCTATTAATTATACTACTATTTTATTTTTTCCCCTTTAATCCTTGTTCTCCTCGCCTTTTCCTTATTCTCCCTACATTTTCCTTGTTCTCGCTGCATTTCCTTTGTTCTTGCTGCCTTCCCCTTGTTCTCTCTGTCATTACCTTGTTATCCCTGCCTTTACCTTGTTCTCCCTGTCTTTCCCTTGTTCTTGCTCCCTTTCCTTTGTTCTTGCTGCCTTCCCCTTGTTCTCGCTGTCATTACCTTGTTATCCCTGCCTTTACCTTGTTCTCCCTGTCTTTCCCTTGTTCTTGCTGCCTTCCCCTTGTTCTCGCTGTCATTACCTTGTTATCCCTGCCTTTACCTTGTTCTCCCTGTCTTTCCCTTGTTCTTGCTGCCTTCCCCTTGTTCTCGCTGTCATTACCTTGTTATCCCTGCCTTTACCTTGTTCTCCCTTTCTTTCCCTTGTTCTTGCTCCCTTTCCTTTGTTCTTGCTGCCTTCCTCTTGTTCTCGCTGTCATTACCTTGTTATCCCTGCCTTTACCTTGTTCTCCCTGTCTTTCCCTTGTTCTTGCTGCCTTCCCCTTGTTCTCGCTGTCATTACCTTGTTATCCCTGCCTTTACCTTGTTCTCCCTTTCTTTCCCTTGTTCTTGCTGCCTTTCCTTTGTTCTTGCTGCCTTCCCCTTGTTCTCTCTGTCATTACCTTGTTATCCCTGCCTTTACCTTGTTCTCCCTGTCTTTCCCTTGTTCTTGCTGCCTTTCCTTTGTTTTTGCTGCCTTCCCCTTGTTCTCGCTGTCATTACCTTGTTATCCCTGCCTTTACCTTTTTCTCCCTTTCTTTCCCTTGTTCTTGCTGCCTTCCCCTTGTTCTCTCTGTCATTACCTTGTTATCCCTGCCTTTACCTTGTTCTCCCTGTCTTTCCCTTGTTCTTGCTGCCTTTCCTTTGTTCTTGCTGCCTTCCTCTTGTTCTCGCTGTCATTACCTTGTTATCCCTGCCTATACCTTGTTCTCCCTGTCTTTCCCTTGTTCTTGCTGCCTTCCCCTTGTTCTCGCTGTCATTACCTTGTTATCCCTGCCTTTACCTTGTTCTCCCTTTCTTTCCCTTGTTCTTGCTGCCTTTCCTTTGTTCTTGCTGCCTTCCCCTTGTTCTCTCTGTCATTACCTTGTTATCCCTGCCTTTACCTTGTTCTCCCTGTCTTTCCCTTGTTCTTGCTGCCTTTCCTTTGTTCTTGCTGCCTTCCTCTTGTTCTCGCTGTCATTACCTTGTTATCCCTGCCTTTCCCTTGTTCTTGCTGCCTATCCTCTGTTCTTGCTGCCTTCCTCTTGTTCTCGCGTCATTACCTTGTTATACCTACCTTTACCTTGTTCTCCCTGTCTTTCCCTTGTTCTTGCTGCCTTCCCCTTGTTCTCGCTGTCATTACCTTGTTATCCCTGCCTTTACCTTGTTCTCCCTTTCTTTCCCTTGTTCTTGCTGCCTTTCCTTTGTTTTTGCTGCCTTCCCCTTATTCTCTCTGTCATTACCTTGTTATCCCTGCCTTTACCTTGTTCTCCCTGTCTTTCCCTTGTTCTTGCTGCCTTTCCTTTGTTCTTGCTGCCTTCCCCTTGTTCTCTCTGTCATTACCTTGTTATCCCTGCCTTTACCTTGTTCTCCCTGTCTTTCCCTTGTTCTTGCTGCCTTTCCTTTGTTCTTGCTGCCTTCCCCTTGTTCTCTCTGTCATTACCTTGTTATCCCTGCCTTTACCTTGTTCTCCCTGTCTTTCCCTTGTTCTTGCTGCCTTTCCTTTGTTCTTGCTGCCTTCCCCTTGTTCTTTCTGTCATTACCTTGTTATCCCTGCCTTTACCTTGTTCTCCCTGTCTTTCCCTTATTCTTGCTGCCTTTCCTTTGTTCTTGCTGCCTTCCCCTTGTTCTCTCTGTCATTACCTTGTTATCCCTGCCTTTACCTTGTTCTCCCTGTCTTTCCCTTGTTCTTGCTGCCTTTTCTTTGTTCTTGCTGCCTTCCCCTTGTTCTGTCTGTCATTACCTTGTTATCCCTGCCTTTACCTTGTTCTCCCTGTCTTTACCTTGTTCTTCCTGGCTTTTCCTTGTTCTTGCTGCCTTTCCCTTGTTCTTGCTGCCTTTCCCTTGTTATTGCTGCATTTCCCTTGTTCTTGCTGCCTTTCCTTTGTTCTTGCTGCCTTCCCCTTGTTATCCCTACCTGTACCTTATTCTCCCTGTTTTCCCTTGTTCTCTTTGCCTTTTCCTTCTTCTCCTTACCTTCCCTTGTTATCCTTGTCTTTCTTTTCTCCTTTATTCCAATTTTGTTCTCATTTCCTTCATCCTTATTCTCCTTGTATTTCTTTTGTTCAAATTTTTTGTATTCCCTTTGTTCTCCATGTATTCCCCTTTCTGTCCTTGCCGACAGGTGATCGCACCCACACGTAGTTCTGCTTAAAGATAGACCTATGCAGCACGATAGAGCAATGCACCTGTCAAATTTCTTTTTTGAACAGAGTTGGTATTGAAAGAGGATTGTGGATTTATGTGGTGAAGTGGAGAGGGGAATACGATAGAACTCTTATAAAATTCCTCACAATCTCAGTTTCGTCCATCATTAATATAACTCCGCCATCGTCGGGGATAAAACTGCGGGGCAAAGATCATCGTAAACCAGCGCCCCCTCATCTGAACTGCCGGTGCGTCTTCCATTCTTCTATTCTTTCTTTCTATAGGCCTATTAGATTATTTTTCTTCAGTCCCATTTTCTTCCATTTTTACTTCTCTCTTTTCTTTTCCCATTTTCAATTATTTTTTTCTTCTCCTTTCTTTTCTTTTACTTTTACCTTTCCGTCTTGCATATTGTTTTCGAATTCTGGCTCGATCTTCCCGCCTTTATTTAGATCACTAGGTTAATATTCATTCTCCATAGTTCGCATGGATGAAGCTGTCCGCGGTGCCATAATACAATTACAGCTTCCGTTTCGCAAACCAGTATGCGCGAGTTTTACGAGATGTGCATGTTTAACCCCTACCATCATTAACCTGCTTCATGTTGCGACACATGTAAACAAGCTATAAATAAATTGCACTGGCGTGCGAATGTATTTAAAGGAATATGCCAAATACGGGCTAGGGAATAGGGAATTTTTTTCCCTCCTTTCCAAGCCCGTAATTACCAAAATCTAGATGGCATTAATCCCGCGTATGATAAACTAATTCACGATGCACGCACGACACTGGAGGGTGCCGCGCCCTCAGATAACGGCCCCTGTCGTCGATCATGATGTCGAAGCGCTATAGAGGGGGCGGTGCATTTAATCTAGAAATCTGCATTGGCTTTCCCACGCCTTTGTGTCGGACGTTCCGCTTATCTTGGCTGGAGCTCTCGTTGTGTTGATAACACTGTTTTGTAAGGATTAGTGTGATGCGATGAGACACACGTAAACTGATTAAATACATTGCGTCCAATTTCAATGGCAGTTTGCTAGTAATAGCTAAATGTAGAATAAATGCCCTCTCCTCTTCTGTTTTTCTAAGAATTTTTGCTATCATCTCCAAGCAAAGTTTCAAAGGAAATATTGAACGTTATGTCTAAAATCCAATTCGAAATGAGGCAGTAGAGCAAGTGGACAGCTTCAAATACTTTGGGTGTATTATAAATAGTAGCATGAGCTACTACCAGGAAGTCAAAAGGAGGATAGCAATGGCAAAGAAAGCTTTAAATCAGCGGTCATCAGCATAGTGCACCCTCGGGCTAGCGTCTCTTACCCGCGAGTAGATGTACGCTAGTGCATGCGTGACTGCTGGCGGGTATGCAGTATTCCAGTGGCGGAGTTGTGTTCGTGCCAGAAATTACTCAGCAATAATAGTTTAATGACGCACACAATCACCTATGCATTCAAATAAGCAAATAAGCATATTTTATATAATTAATGCCACCGGCATAGCTCAGTCGGCTAAAGCGCTTGCCTGCCGATCCGGAGTTGCGTTCCGGTGCGGGTTCGATTCCCGCTTGGGCTGATTAACAGGTTGGGTTTTTTTCCTAGGTTTCCCCAACCATAAGGCAAATATCAGGTAATCTATGGCGAATCCTCGGCCTCATCTCGCCAAATGTCATCTCGGTATCACCAATCCCATCGACGCTAAATAACCTCGCAGTTGATAAAGGGTCGTTAAATAACCAAGTAAAATAAAAAATATATAATTAATAAATACTCAGTATGTTCGTTTATAATGTCAATAACCTAAATTATTGAGGGGTTCAGTGAAAGAAGTGGACAAACCAAAAATCCTAATATGTAGAATATCTCATTATTTCACTGAGATTTTTACCTTTCTTCTGAGCCCAATACTAAATAATATGAATAATTAGAACCGAAGTTAGATCCGAGGAATTGGTACAAAAGTTTTTCCGAAAATTTCGCAATTTAATATCTGCCGAAATTAGATTTCTAGAAAAAAAAAAATGTATATACACGGATCAAATTTATTTTAAAGTTAGGAATGCCAAAAAAAAAAAAAAACAAATAAAAAAAAATGAGATAGCAATATGAAATCTTGTGATGTTTGAAGTGAAATGGCTCTTGTCCTAGGGCAGGAAAATTAAACAAGACGGCTTCAGTCCACATGATAGTAGTAGTAGTAGTAGTAGTAGTAGTAGTAGTAGTAGTAGTAATAGTGACAGTAATACCAATAATAAATATAAAAACTACTATGATTCTTTTCATTTTTCTGAATTTCAAAGTACAGTATGTCATACTATTGTTTAATCAGCATAAATATTATTTATATAATATAACTATTTTTATTAAATTTCAAAACGCACGATTAAAGCGAAAACTTTAAGCAATGGAAACATTTCGAAAACAAATTTGAGAGAATCCGTAGTTCTAAAACAAACGTTTAGTCACTATATATTCCGCCAGGTGAAAATACTCCTTTGTTTAACTCGCCGTAACACGGAGACTAGCAAAGATTTTCAATAGCAACCACTTTTAAAGCTAATTTTCATTCTCTCTAAACATTTCTCTCGCTTTGACCCCCATCTAAAGTGAAAAATAAAAAAGTTTGCAGCTTACCAACTTTCGAGGGTGTCAGTGTCTGTTTTGAACAGGTCACTTCGAACTTCGAATTAAGTCTATCGATACTTCAATCTCACATTGGGATATAATAATTCTTGGATTTAATTTTGCATTTTGTACGATTATAATCTAACAACACTGAAAAACAAAGAAATGCAACACGCAAACATAAAAGCGCCCAAAGGCAAAGAAATGCAACGCGAAAATGTAGGACACGTTCGTTTCGATGGAGAACGGAGTAAGCGCAGTCGTTTTTAGACGTTGACTATTATCTTTGCAGAGGTATGGATGCTTTCCTTTAGTCATTTTGTAGAAAGAGTGTACCATCATAGACTTTACTCTGGTTAAATGAGGTGTCAGCTAGCCATGTTTAAGTAATCGGTGATTATGAATGGTGCACAGAAATTACATTTTAACCACGGCTATTGTTTAACCGTCGTTTCGTAACCTATGATTACTGCGTTTTTAACCGAGGTTGAGGCACTTCGCCGTGAGTAGTATTATAAGATTAATGGCGCAACGATTGAATACCGGTAGGGGAAACGGGAGCCCGCGAAATCATACCACCACACACTGTATTCTTTCACTCATCAGAATTTGAATCCAGCGGCGGATTTTCAGAGGAGGCAAGGGAGGCCGTGCCTCCCTAATATTTTACCAGAATACAATATGACAGTATTAATTCCAGCTGAATTAAGATCAGTAAGTTATAGCAAATGACGGACATTTTTCCTTTTATACTAATTTTACTATTCACTACGACTAAGATGTAAGTTACGTCAAGTCGACCACATCCAGTTGGTGATACTCTATACTGTACCTAGTACAAATAATTCGTACCGAAAAGTAACAGATAGCGCTGTAACCTATATAGTCGATAACGAGCAGCTTGCAGTGTCTATGCGAGAGCGGGAGAGAGGAGACAGCTACATCACTCTGCTCCCCGATAACCATGACAGCAGCACTTCAACCAATAAGATAGCTGGTTAGCGGAGTGTTTAAACTTATCTAGAACGCGCGAGGGGAGCCAAATTTGGAGACGTCCTACCCACCGTGACAACTGTACTGCTAGTCACGGCTGCTTTCGGCTTGTATTGGCAAGCTTTTTCTTTCTTTCTTTCTTTCTTTCTTTCTTTCTTTCTTTCTTTCTTTCTTTCTTTCTTTCTTTCTTTCTTTCTTTCTTTCTTTCTTTCTTTCTTTCTTTCTTTCTTCTTTCTTTCTTTCTTCTTAGTTTTAGAGAATTGAGTCTCGTGTTGTTAATTTTCTCTCCCTGCGTAAAAGTTTTCTTTTATGTTGGTAGATTTTTCTCTTGTTTGCGGGTGTTTCTGTTATTTTTTTCCTTTTAGGTTACGAGATATATTTATTTATACACTATATTGAATATATCGAGAATTTAGATACATATTCAGTAATGAGCAAGCCCCGGATTCTTAGGTTCGAACCAATTTTGTTGCTATCTCGTTAATCTCGAAATATTGCTTTCCTTATTCGTTTTATATAGCAACGAATAACATTCTTTAATTTAATATGACCTAAAAAGACCTAATTCGTAGGTTAGGACTTACAATGGCCTAAAGAGACCTAATTCATATTAGGAGCACTACTTAAATGAGTGGTTTGCGGGTGTAATAATTTAATAAAGATACACTGTTGTAGACATAATGGATTATTAATATGTATTAATATTAGTAAATAGTTCCATACAACATTTTATCACCACCACGTGAATGAGCAGGCTACGTTTTAGACTTATAATGTTAGGCCTATAATAACGGATATTTGAATGTAACTCTCAAACATATTAACAGAATGCTGTTTAGTTTAGTTCATTTTTTCCGTAAAATAACATAAATTCCTAAACAAAATATTTAAAATCCTAAAAAAGTCCTAAAAATATTTTGAAAAACTTAATTTTAGTATCTTAGAACCTATAAATTCCGCACTTAGTAATGAGGTACGTCACAGGCCTTATATTTTTAGTACAAGTAATGCGAATTCTCATTAGTCACGTCTTGGCCGCCTCAACTTTTAAACCCACCGCCCGCCACTGTTTGAATCCCGTCTCTATAGTGGAAAAGCGACGTTCTAGCCGTTTGGCGAATAGCGCGACTAACCCATGCCATATTGTTGGCAAAATAAACACATTCAAGAGAGTAGTGGTTACTGGAAACGGGAAACGTGACGTGAAGCAGCCGATTTAAATAATTCAGGCTGGTAATATCTGTAATGAAGCGTAATATTTCTGTTTGACGCCGGCGAGTATTGTGTGCAACGTAGTGCGATATACACGGGAGATTACGACTTCTGAATGTACTGATGTCACGCAAATGCGAATTGGATTACTGACAAATAGCCGCGGCTCTTCACGCTTGTATCTCGAGCCCTGCGGGTTTGAAATCTCAAATACACACAGCTACATAAACCAGCTTCGTATGCAGTTGATTTTGACGATTTATTTGCTTTCTTCTTTATCTTTTAGGCTTCTTCGTTCCTTCTTTCACCCTTCTTTCCATCCTTACATAATCCTTTCTTTAATTCCTCATTTCTCTGCCTTCTTCTTTCCCCTTTCATATAGTCTTCTTTTCATTTCTTCCCTCCCTCCCTCCCTTCTTTTCTTTTTCATTCTTATGTCATTCTTTCTTTCCTTTTCCCTCTGCACTCTTCTTTCTCTCCCCACTCATCTAACTTATTGTTTTCCCTCTTTTCTATTTTTTCGTATCTTCTTTCCTTGTTTTCATTTTATTCTTTCCTTGTTTTCATTTTGCCTTCTGTCTGGCTCTTCTTCTTCTTCTTCTTCTTCTTCTTCTTCTTTTTTAGTCCACACCTGTGGAGTAACGGTTAGCGCGTCTGGCCGCGAAACCAGATGGCCCGGGTTCGAATCCCGGTCGGGGCAAGTTACCTGGTTGAGGTTTTTTTTCCGGGGCTTTCCCTCAACCCAATACAAGCAAATGCTGGGTAACTTTCGGTGCTGGACCCCGGAATCATTTCACTGGCATTATCACCTTCATTTCATTCAGACGCTAAATAACCTAGATGTTGAAACAGCGTCGTAAAATAACCCAATAAAATAAAAAAAATATTCTTTTTTATACTTCCTTCATTTTTTCACTGTCTTTATTTCTTCTTTTCACTTCTTTTTTCTCTTCCTTCTGCTCTCGTTTATAATTTTTGTCTTTGATTCTACGCTTTTCTCTTTTATATTTTCCTCTTTTTCTTACCTTTCTTCTTTTCTTGCATTCCTCTCATATTTCTCAAATGAATCATTTTATTTTTAATAATCATAATCACTCTTAAAAATATTAATATACGGAACTTGTACTCCGTGCTACAAAAACAATGTACAAAATTATATTCCAATATATGCAACGATATGAATGTGTGCATGTCGTTTCATTGTATTCTGGAAGAATCGGAAATTTTAATCTATAAGGTTTCCATTGTTATCGATCTACGTATCGACTATATATCGATTATTCACCAATGCGCCGTAATTAATGTCGAGTCTACCTCACGCAGTGCCCTATAGTCCATCGTACGGTTCATATCGATGGCTGAGAACCAGACTGTTCTAAGTCCAACTTTTTATAAGTTGTCTTTCATTGTTCCAGTTCTTGTCTGCATATATGAATCGGACAAAATTATAAATATTCCTCTCCATAAGGTTTCTATGAAGCTATTCCAAATTGTTTCATGAAGATTTGAATGTCAGGAGCTTAAAATAGCCCTCCTGAAAAAAAAAATAGTAAAATGGACTTGGAACAGTCTGATTCCGGACCATCGATATGTGTTCGATTTTGTTCTTAATGTGCTGTTTCAAAACTAATCACCTTATACATACGGTTAGACAAACTAATCATCTATGTATTTCGATCACAAATCTCACCTATTTCTAACGATTTAATAAAGTTGAGAGTTGCACAATAGTTCTTTTGGGACCAGAAGATAATTTTAAGATATTTACAATAATAATAATAGTAATAATAATAATAATAATAATAATAATAATAATTGTAATAACGGTAATTATAATAATCCAAATATAATAGTAATAATAATAATAATAGTAATAATAATAATAATAATAATAATTATATTAATAAAACGACTGAAGCTTTCACGGTGTTGGACGTGGTCTGAAATAAGTACATCCAACGTCTTGTAGGTACTGGGGATTGGCTGATGGTAACGAACCCATCATAAAGAGTTCACTGTCTCTGCCTTCCCTGATGATGAAGCCAAAAGTATATCCGAAAATTTGGATGTCTCTGTGCCTATACCAAAAATCTCGCTCTGAACTAAGGTAGGTTTCCCACTGGAGCAATTGTCAACCGCAACTCAACTGTACTTCAACGCAACTAGCCATAAAGTTGTTATTAATACAGCAAATTCGAACATGTTCTCACTCTTCAATCCCAACTCAACTGCGATTTCAATTGATCAATTTTATTGAGTTGGTAGCAACTGTGCTGTGTATTTTGGTGGCTGCAGTTGACAGTTGCTTCTTGTATGTACAAAATGGAGTGCTAACAAGCTAAAGATGGTATCGAATATGCAGTCACTGTCTCGGAGTTGCTCTAGTGTGAACAGACATGAATATTCAACGCAATTAATCTGCGATTACAACTCAGTTTCAATTCAGTTGCGGTTGACAGTTACTCCAGTGGAGAAAATTCCAGGTTAAATTTGTTTCCAGTTGCCTGTTGTACGAATTTTTCTTAGAGTTACATTAAAAACATACATAAATGCTATGCAATAATGTTCTGCCATGTGAAAGTCGCTAACATTTCCAAAACGTAGGATGAAAGTGAAATAGTCACAGAATTCGTTATGATATTGATTCTGTGCCGTTCGTCAGCAAGCATTCAATTAAGCAGGCGATCGCCCCTCTTCTTGTCGCTTAGTCCTACCAATTTTGATACGTGTCTGGGTGTGGAGATGTCACACAAGTAGTTGATAAATTATTGCCTTGACTGAGATTGATCATTGGGATTTTATTCTTATGCACATTGCGCTTTCTTTACGAAAATAAATTCACACACACCTTTCGACGTGGGAATTTGATATTCGTCTCATACAAAAAATTAAAATAAAAGGGCTTTTCTTCTCTTCTTCTGCTTCTCTTTTCTCTCTTTCTCTAACTCATTTCTTTCTACTTCTCTTCTTACTTTCCCCTATCCCTTACCATTCTTCTTTTACTAGTAATTCTTCTGGTTCCCAAACTTTTTCACCTTTTCTCACTTTTTACCATCTTCTTTTTCTTTTTTTCTCATATTATGTCTTATGGTGTACCTTGTTCACTGCTGTAATATACTTTTCGGATTGTTTCTAGTTTTTCCTATTTTAATTTTTTTGGGGGGGGGGGAGGAAATCTTTCAAGAGATGTTTTACTGTTTACACCATTGTGTCTGGCATAACAGGCAGACTCAGAGTATAACACATCTCTAGTTCACCAATGTTGTTGGTCTGGAAGTGTTATGTTATCACTAGAGCTAGGAATTTTAGGTGCAAAATTTAGGTAAAAAAGGTGCAGAAAAGGTGCTTTAATTTAGCTGGAATAGATGAAAAAATGTGCAAATTTTAAACATATATATATTCATACACACCGTGCCGAACTGTACCAAACAATAAGGACACAAGGATACCGTTTATCAGTGACTATTACACTTTTATTACGTCATACTACTTTTGACCAATAAAACGGTACGAAAGGACGTATTTCAACCAATCATGGCTGCTTATCGCACATTTTTATCGCGTCCCTAGCATTTGTTTAATTTTATCGCGTCCCTAGCATTTGTTTCTTTGTTTGCCAACATTTCAAACTGCACTGGCCTGGACGTCAAAAAACAGAAAATTACAAACCACTCCAGTCGATGCACAGCACTTTCAACTATGACTCGCATTGGCATTCAAGAACAAGAATTAATAAAGATCACTGGTCATAGCTATGCATCTTCCCTGAAATCCTATTTACAAATAAATTAAGAGACCATTCGGAAATCCTGAATAAGTTGAGGGGTACATCATGTACATCAAAGAGTTCTTTTACGTACACGTCCAATATAACATCAACGGAACCACTAACCACTAAAACATTCAAATTTGAAAATTATACTTTCAATAATTGTTTCCTTTAAAATTATTCATGTTTATTTTTTATTTCATCATCGTTAATTAAAACGTTTCTTGTTTATTTCATCACTTCTAATAAAAACTTTTCTAACCCTCCTTTATATTATTTAGGTTATGTTTATTATAGCTTCTGCTATATGATATTATGGATGGTCACGTATCAGAGATTGTTTAATACCGGTACTAAGATTTATTGAAAATCATGTCAAGTGACGTTGATTACTGAGATCCGGATGATTGAAGTGGAATGCAAATATTTTAATAAAAATGAAACTGAATCAACAAAGCCTTCTTGACTAGTAACCGTCCACAGAGTTCAATGAAGTTGGCACAACTGATAACAAGAAAACAGCTAATTATAACACACTACTGCCATCTACCGTAATGTTGAGATGGTACAATAATACATTTGAAGACAGTTGTATTTTCATAAGTCAATTAATATTTTATTGTATTGGAGTACTTTGTTACTTCTAATCTTTATATAGTTTCTTCTAATCGTGTAATAGTCAATTAAATCCCACTCGAGTTTTGATTTTCTCTAGATAAATCAAAACCTCTAGTGAGATTACTGTTGATAAAACATTTAGAACATATCTAATACAAAGTATACTGGATTTTCAGCTACTGCTTGCCTGATATGTTTTATTTTTTCTTCATGAAGTGGCTGAAGACATGATTTTCTTAACGTGCTCTCATCTGGAACAGTCTTTCCAGTATATTTCTGCAACTATGTTTTCATAATAGAGTTGTTAAGCTTGGAAGAAGGAACACCACACGCCACAAATGTCTTTGCTGTTTCAGTAAAATGTTCGTTTTTGTTTATTGAAGATGAAGAAGCCAGTGCATCCCCAATAAACTGTTGTCGCACTCCACCTTTATTGCGTTGTAGTTCTTTATTCTTCACATGTTTTGCAGTACTTATATGCTGTGTAACACGATTACGTTGGTGTTTTTCATCAATTGTTATTGAAATATCACAAACATGGCACCTTAGAATAGAACCGTCACTATGAATGCCATCTACACTAAACTGTTTAACAATATCACGTATTTTCCCGGCGTTCACTTTCTGTTTTGGCATACTGTAGACACAGGAAAATGGCAGACACTACACTGATCGAAGTGTATTCGGAACCGAAAAATTATAAAGATTTAAATTTGTTCTAGCCCTCCCACCTCCCTTTACTTTCTACACAATAGCCTTGGCCTAACGGTGGTTCATTGAAGCAAAAGTAATGTGATGCAGCGTTGCTATCTACAATAATATTTTAATACTTGAATACTGAAATTACGAACTATAAACAGTTTATCTTTATTAAAAAAACATGTATAAAAGGTGCAAAAAGAAACTTGCACTGAAAAAGGTGCAAAAAGGTGCTACCAAAACACAGTTATGAGTGTTTATTTCTTTGCGAGACAAGCAAATTTGGACGTTAAAAAAAAAAAAAAAGAGGTGCAACACCTAAAATTTCTAGCCTAGTTATCACTCTACTTTCCTTCCCCCTCTTCTTCTGTTTCTTCTTCTATCACTATTTAACCTCTTAGTTCTCTTTCTTTTGACATTAGGTTCTAAGGTCTATCTTGTTCAACATTGTATTCTGTCGTGCATTTGTGAGTTTCACCTCTTTCTTCTGTTTTTCGTTTGATAGAGGAAATATTGTAAAGGTCTTTTACTGTACATATAGGCCCCCTAATAGTTGTATTCGGTGTAACATATACCGTTATATCAGATCTTAATTTTTATTAAGTACATTTTAAAGCATATTATTGATTATTCACATATTTCATGTTAAACATAATTAGCAATCTCATCCTTCTCAGATGTAACACTTGATGAGCCCAATGTTCGAACTCTTGAGAGAGCAACATTATAGTTGTCCGTGACTGAATATAGAATTCGGAAGGTATAGGGAGATTCTGTCAAAAGTCTGTCCCTATTCATTGTTGAAAAGATGCTTTGTGTGGAGTGTGACATTGTATTGAGCAGAAACATGGACATTGCGACGAAGTAAAGAGAAGCAACCGGAAGCATTTGAAATGTGGATATTGAAAAGAATAGAGCGTTTTAAATTGACAGAAAGAATAATAAATGAAGTTGTTTGGAAAGAGTGGTTGAAGAAAGAGTAATACTGAAACTCATCAGGAAGAGAAAAAGGAATTGGTTGGGTCACTGGCTGAGAAAAAACTGCCTACTGATGGATGCACTGGAAAGAATAGTGAACGGGAGAAGAGTTTAGGGTCAGAAGAAGATATCAGATGACAGACGACATTAAGATATATGGATCATATGCGGAGACTAACAAGAGAAGTGTTTTGGCTCGAACAGGAATTTCGTATCCCAAATTTGTAAACAAGCCCATCTTTGCATGTCTGTAAAGCTCCCAAAAGGATTCGTTTGTATAATGTGTGGTTTGTCTTTTAGAGCACTGTACAAGTTAAGAGGGTGGGGAGAGCACTGCACACGTTAAGGAGGTGGGGGATCTTACCCGTAAGCCTACGCTCCTCACAACAGCTAGAGACAGCAGTTTATATCTTGGCGTGTGCACCGTGTCTCTTGTTGTTTGGAAGGACATTGGAAACATATGGGATGTTTTAAATTTAAATACATTGACATCTAAACTGAGGAGAATGTATCCTAAAACGGACAATATCGGTAATAAAGACCACATCTTTGCGTTGTTTCTAATGGATTTAATAGTTTAGAAACAGAAAAATCTATTGTATTTCACCAACAAAATAACAGTGGACAGGATAGTGGACGATGAAGAAGACTTTGAAAAAGGCGAAGGATGTTATTCAAGATCAAGAGTATGGTGCTAGTGCTGGTGGTGGAAATACTACGCCCCGAAGAGAAGCTAGCAGTTCTGGTGATTATGAACCATCCCCAAAAAGAAAACAAATGTTAACAGCATTATAACAAAATATTCGGAAGAAACTCTTCAACGAATTTATGATGATTACACAAAATACCACCTGTGGAGTAACTGTCAGCGCGTGTGGCCGCGAAACCAGGTGGCCCGGGTTCGAATCCCGGTCGGGGCAAGTTACCTGCTTGAGGTTTTTTCGGGGGTTTTCCCTCAACCCAACACGAGCAAATGCTGGGTAACTTTCGGTGCTGGACCCCGGACTCATTTCACCGGCATTATCAACTTCATATCATTCAGACGCTAAATAACCTAGATGTTGATACAGCGTCGTAAAATAACCCAATAAAAAATAATACACAAAATACGACGCAAAGTGACATCTTATGCTTCCTTGTTGACCAACACCCACCAAACGAAGAGTTACACAAAAGATTGGAGAATGCTGGGTTTGCAGTGAAAGACCTGCATGAATGTATGAATTAAAAAGACTGAACTTATAAGAAACTGTCTTCTTTTGAATTTAAAATGCATATTTGTATCAGATGGAATAAGTGTCATACGCTGTATAAGAACAATGTGTTCAGTTCGTCGATTACACTGACCTCTGTGATGGGTCTTCGTAAAGGTGTAGAGTTAATTGTCAATCTCGTTGTGTTTCAGAGTATCCGTAATGGAATAAGATCCCGCAGTAGCGCTATTACAGCATCTACTTTGAATTTTAGCTCCTGAGGAGGCATTCTTGTTGTGTTAGGCTGCGGAGAAACTCTTCAGGCTATTCTAGATGAAATCTCCTCTAATGTTTCATTGACATTTCTTTTGCTGGTTACTATTTAATCTGAAAATGTTATTATTAATTTGTTGTGGCAGTGATACTGACTGAAATAAAATTAAGTGACCCGTTTAACATCGAATGCCATCAATATAAATTGAAAGAAAATCAGCCCTAACGAGTTTCTTATATATTTTGTGTTGCTTCGTTCTTTGCAAATAACAATTCATTGAATGACGGAAGTGGGTAAGAAAGCCGAGGTAAACGAGAGGACACGTCGTACTCAGATATAGTACGAAAATTATTTACGCTCGACGGAAGGGGAAGGGAAGGGGATGTCCGGAGGGAGTGGCTGAGCAATTAGATCACGCAGAATGTTCACCGTACTTAATTTAGTTTTAACGTAATGAGTTGAAAAATGTATTATTAAATTTGATGGCAGCCAATCCTTAAGTGTTATTAATGCTACGTCGTTGTCCTTCTTTCCTTGTATCTGAGTAACTCACTTAGCGCGGCCAATATATTTAGCGAATAAGCCTCCGCAGTTTGAAATTAACGTCTCCAGAAAGTAATGACATTACATCGATCGATTTACAAACCGCTATTCAAAATGTGTGCAATCTTCTTCACTCAAAATACGAAACAAAATTGTCTTAAAAAAAAAAAAGAGAGAGAAGATTTTCGTTTATATGTAACACTTACAGAGTTCACGGCTGTCAAGTAATGGCTAGCATGTCCGATCATGAAACTAGCTTACCCAAGTTCAAATCCTGTTTGGGACAGTTTACGTTGTTAGGGATTTTCCGAGGTTTTCCCCCCTTAACCAAATGAAGCAGAAATGCTGGGTAACTTTCGGCGTTACAGTAGATCTTGGACTAATCTCGCCTTCATTACATTAACTTCATTTTTAATTTCGTAGTAGTTCCAGGTCGGTCGAAGTTGCAGCAGATGTAGTACCGTGACTCGCATTTAAATGGTACAGCTGGCGCCAGCGTTTTGGCGTGTGTCCTACATATATGGTGTCCAGTTTGTAAGCATGTTGCTAGTGTAGCTGAGAATGGTACCACTTCCTATACACGTCACATTAGCCATTTGCCGAACACATTTGTCAGACTGACTGCGGCAAATGTAAAACACTCGCACTTAACGTTTCCATCACTTATTTCACACTCTAAAAACGATGATGTGGACTGTGACCACCTGAGGGAGGTGCACAAGTCACAGGGGGGGGGGGTTCGGAGGGGCTTTCAAAGCGGACCTGGGTGTTGTGCAGCTGATTGATAAAGGACACCTGATATTATGTCCTTGCACTCACTCACAATTACTTTGGAGACCATAGGTTCCTATTTCAAAAATGTTATACTTCTATCTCTCTATAAGTTACTTAAGGGAACACTCCACTAAAAATTGCAACTTTTTTTCTAATCATTTTTTCAACCATATTTTGAGAGTATCTTTATGTGAAAAGGGCTAACAAAATCCAAATTTTGAACTTCCAAATGTTTTTCGTTTTTTAGAAATATTTTCAAACCCAAGTTTTTAGTAGAAGATCTCAATTTTTAAGCTTCCTTTTTTGGTTACATTCACAAGACATAGAGAAACATTTCTATGCATCCATTTTATGAAATATCTTATTTATTCATTAAGTTTTTTTATTTTAAATATGTTATTTTTTCTATAATGTATGAAAAAATATAAATAAAATAAACTAGCAGCATATCTTACAAAATAAATGCCTAGAACCATGTAGCTACGTCACAAATATTTTCAGTAACATTTTTATCCTGATTGTTTAATATTTGTCATAAAGAAGTCGGTGTTGAATTAAGAAAAAAATAAACTTACTCAAAAGAGATTTGAAAGTAAAATCAATATTTATGTAACACATACCTACAAAAATTCTCCTCCGCTACATTAATCTAGTAAATTCAGGCAGCCAACTTTAGAACAAAAAAGTTACAAGATTTGTATTCAGAAATTTGTAAATAGAATTCTTTGATGAAAAGATAATTTTGACAGCTTTTAAATGCCATGCCCCTTACAGCCTTAATTTAAAAGCATTTTTAGACAAATCTGTAATCAGAATTGAACTAAATCCATTTGGGTAATGAAAAATACATTTTAAAGACGTGAAATAGGCAATATTTCTTTTTTGAAAAATTTTCATGATTTTCAGTGGAATCTCCTTAAGTTTCAGTGCAACCTTTTGAATCAAAGGGCATAAAGAATCACAAAGAAAACAGTTTAACATTTCTTGAAGTTGAACACTGTTGTTTTTATTAAAAAAATACGTTAATTTTTATTAAAATCCCTTTACCCATATTTTATGTGCAAAAATTTCGCATAAATTAATTCGTATATACTAAAATAGACCTACGTGAATAAAATCTGCTCAAAGTTAGAATTATTTGTAGGCTACATAGACATAGACTTCCGAAGAAAGCACGAAACCTATTTTTATCATCACAGTTTTATCTCTTTTATACTCCATACATTGAAAATCTAAAAATATAACGAATTCAACGTACCCTAGATGTATTTGGTGTAATATGATTCACTGCTACTTAGCTAAGATTTTGCGTACTAGGCTTAATAAGTGATGAAACATTACTTTTAGACAGCTATTTATGAAAGTAGACGTTTCAACGCCAAGCAACTGTGTTAAAATGGACTATTACACAGTGACATGTGAAAAGTACTTTTAACACTAGTACGAAATAGTTATTTATGATACAAGTTCGTAAAGGTTCTCTGTTTGGCACGGGTGTAAAGTTTATGAATCGAGGCGAAGCAGAGTTCCACAAACACACGAAGGCCAAAAAGAAATTTATTTACAGATGTGTGTCATACAATGTTTTTTCTACTTCAGCACAAATTTACATTAAATAAATATTTCAAGTTGGAGAGGTTGGAGATCAAGATTTCAAGGCTGTCTAATCTCAGAACAATTAAGAAATAAGTATCTATAGAACTACAGGCTGTTTTATTCATGAACACGACTTCATGGCCATCTAAACTGGCCATATAATCAAACCAACCGGTTAGAAAAAGTTGAATGCTACATCTTGTTGCAATGAGTGCTACAGATGTAACTTTTTAGAATAATTTGGATAAAATGTAAATATAAATATTAAATTTGTTACTTATTTGTGTTACGCATAATATTTGCATCATGAAAGACTGAAGTAATGCATTAATTTCTTATTGAATGAAGTTTCCATATTGAATATTGAATTTTCTTTGAAAACGCTTGATGTGAATAGCAGTATTACTCGATGCGGTATTACGAACGCAGGAGCAGCAGCGCCACGGCTCCGTGCTGCAGGACTCCACTGGCCTTGGTCGAGTAATAAATAAAGTGAATACTTACTCTTTTAGGCACTAGTGTTTTTAAGGCTCACTTTACGCACTGATAACAGTGGAAAAATGCAACTTTATGCACTATGGTAGAAAAAGTATTTTTATCACTGACTTTCAGCTATTTTCATCGATTGTCAATTGTTACCCACTAAATGTCACACAGCAGCAATCGAAACCTATTAAAAAGTGGTTCGAACAGTAGCAGGCTTACTTTTAAAGATGATTCTTTTTGTTAACAAACGTATACAAATTAGATAAATTGCTTCAACAATTATTTTATTGATAAGTATAATTATGAGGCACTTAACAATTAAATGTAAGTCTAATTATAAAAAAAATTAGGAAACTTGCCGTTTTGGGATTAAGACTTCTCGATCTGCAATCGAAGGCTCTACCACTGAGTTCTATCACCGCTTGCTTTTAGTGTGATGAAGTTTCTCCATTACAATGAGAAGGAATGCAGCATTGGTAAAGTCGAGGGAATTGTCTTTATACCAGCATGGACGAACGGTCATTTAAAAAATAGTGCACACATGTTAATAATAATTTTATTTTGCTCGTAGGATTTCTTCATTCGGCCTACGGTCTCGTTTAGCATACATCCCTACTAACAAAATAAAATGGAATTTTTAACATTTGTATCATAAATACTATTTTACTGTAGACTAATCTTCTTTTCTGCTGAACGTAGGCCCTGATCCTAAGCTGCATCTACACAGTTCAATTTTCCATGCACGTACACAGAGTATTGAAAAAATCAAGTTGAAAACGCACGTTCAATTAAGATACATGCAGATTTTGTGTCTACATGGTGCGCTGTGTTGAACGTTATCTTTATATATACATATTTTAATTTAAATTATGGTTTATTTAACGACGCTCACAACTGCAGAGGTTATATCAGCGTCGCCGGTGTGCCGGAATCTTGTCCCGGCAGGAGTTCTTTTACAAACCAGTAAATCTGCTGACATGAACCTGTCGCATTTAAACACACTTAAATGCCATCGACCTGGACAGGGATCGAACCCGCAATCTCGAGCACAGAAGGCCAGCGCTATACCGACTACGCTACCAAGGTTCTGTTTGAACACTCTGTAGACACTCCTATTTAATATAATCTTCAATAAAGCCATTTTCAGGTTAAAAGGCCCATCATCAGCAAACAAAACCATTTATTTTCAGGTTACTCACGGCCACCTGCAACAATCAGCTGTTCGATACGTGCTACTGTTGAACGAAATAACGCACAAAATACCCACCGGCGTTTGGTAATTCTCATTTTTAGTGGAAAAAGGCATGCACAATTCAATGCGTTTCGTGCACTATTGCATGCATTGCTTGAATGCTTAAAATTGAAAGAAAAGTTAAACCGTGTAGATGCACCTTTAGTTACTCGAAGTTTCAGATTACACTGGTCGACAAAAAACATTTTTTGAATGTTTCCTGCACTTCATGAGTCAATTCCTACTAATTTTGGATTGAGAAAAACGAATATGACAATGAAAAATTTTTCTTAGCTCTAGTTTCTGTGATACACAATAGGTGGAAGTATTTCAGTTTAACAGATTAAGAGAAAACGATACATTTTAATTACATATGCCAACAATACTGAAAAGTGCATTTGAATTTTTTTAAATGGCAGTTACATTCTAAGAGTTCTAAATTAATGGAAGAATACCTGGTAGGTGGTTAGGTCTGAAGAGAATCATGTGGTGGCTTCATGAGATCGTCGTCTTTTAGCTTGCCTCTTGTGAGTTCCGGAGCATCCCTACGCAAAGACCAGCAGGAATCCGCAAGCATTGTTTCATTCCAACGGCCCTGATATCTTTGTTCCATAACAGAAATATCCTGATTGAATCTTTTTCCGTATTCATCACTGACAGCTGCACAACTAGGAGGGAAAAAGTCTAGCTGGGAGTGGATAAAATGGATTTTAAGGGACATTTTGCATCCGAATTGATGGTATTTTGCAGGAGCAGTCACCAACTGAGTGTAGTTATCATCTCTTTTTTTGCCTAAAAATCCATGAATAACTCCTTTGAAGGCTTCCCAAGCTTCCTTTTGTTTCCCCTCCAAAACTTGGTCAAATGAAGGATCCTTTACAAGTTCCCGAATTTGTGCCCCGACAAAAATATCTCCCTTAACTTTGGCATCACTTAATTTCTGAAATTTCTCTCGTACGTACTTAAAGGCCTGTCCTTCTTGGTTCATACCTTTGACAAAATTTATCATCAAACCCAGCTTAATATGCAGGGGTGGAAGAAGAACATCTTTTGGGTCCACGAGAGACTCGGGAAGGACATTTTTCTCGCTAGGGTTAAGATTTCTTGCAGGCCAGTCTGCTTGAATATAATCTGATTTCCTATCTCTGCTGTCCCACCTACATAAAAAGCACCAATATTTTGTGTACCCCAGTTGCATTCCTAAGAGTACAACAATGACTTTTAGATCACCACAGATTTTCCACTTGTGTTCATGATATTTGATTGAGTCGAAGAGGGCTGTCATATTTGCATAAGTCTCCTTCATGTGAACTGCATGACCAATAGAAATAGAAGAAAGACGGTTGCCATTGTGAAGTAATACAGCTTTCAAACTAAGCTTGGTGGAGTCTATGAATACCTCTATTCAGTTGGATAATGGTTCAAATTCAATCATTTCATTAAGCCATTAATGTCGCAGCAAACAACAAGATTGTTTTTCTTCTCAAAAACGGGAAGCGACGTTGTCTATACTGTGAGACCCTGACATCACGTTCGAGAACATTCCATTGATGTAGTCTAGACCCTAGAATTTCTGCCTTCTCCTTTGACAGGTCAAGGTCTCTAATGAGATCACTCAATTCCGCTTGACTCAGTCTGCGGTTTATCATCTGTTTTCGTCAAAATCAGGGTCATGGGATGTGGAAGGCTTGTTGGGTTCTTCTTCTTGTTCCACACTGTCTTCATTTCTACTTCAAACACACAATTTTCGGGCCTTTTTACCAAATTTTACACTTTAAAAACACTTCCAAACCAGAAATTCTGCATTAATTACACAAGAAACAATATGAAATGCACAGTGACAGTCACAGCAACAATATCTATGTTTGTAACTTACAAACAGCTGAAGAACATGTGTTTTTTGTTATCTGACAGGTGTGCCAACTCCCAAAACAAAATTTCCCCCAAATGTCCCCCAAGCTGAAAATGTTGACTCTAAAAAATGAAATGTCACTTTATCTCCAAAGCAAGAGCTAATCTGTAATTTTATGGTGATTTTTGAATTCATCAGGTGGAAATACATAAGAATTAGATATTTTTGAGCCCGAAACATTTTCATTGTTGCGCAGTGTTATTTGAACAGCTAGTTTACTGTAAATGGATGTAAAAACTTCCGTAAAGAGTTCACAGTGTGGCAGGAATCGTATGTATTGACACAGCTACTTTTTTGTGGGGGAGTCGTTTATCTTTATACAATATCTACCCGTGTACAAATTTTCACAGGGAATTTGGACCTGTTTTAGATGTGTTCAGTTCTAGAAGTCGATGTTGACAGCGTCAATATTCAGATATTATAAAAATGATAATCATTTGGGTGTTCCTATCTCGGCTATTAAAAATGTCAGCCTCAACATGCTCGACTCCCGAGAGATGAGCGATTTGTGATATCAAGGTTACATTAAGCATTTAATTATATTAAGCTTCACATTCCGCATTGAATTATGGCCGGCTTGTAACATGACGTGCTTAATTAATAATTCAGCATCTGGGACTGAGGAACATGTTCCGGCCTCCAAGTTTGCACGTGTAGTGCTATTGGTAGGCCTGCTGCTCTGCTTACACTGGATGCACGGCCGTCTCTCATTCTGCTGCGATCGGCACGGCACACTGACAGCTCTACTTGAGCTCGGTTCACATATGGGCGTCATCCGTAACGCTAACTTTATTTACTGTTTGTTACTAAAGTATCTAACAGCGTGCGAGGATGGCAAGGAGAAACGAAGAACGAGGATCATACTGAAAGTCATGAGTAGAGCCGGGAGTTTAGGCATTTATAACAGTTAAAATAGGCAGACAAAAAAGGCAATAAAAACGTAACAAAAAGGCACAATAATCTTTGAAAAAGGCATTATAAATTTTAAAAAGGTGTAATATATTTTAGCAATAAATTTAAATTATATCAACATAACTCACATATCTACTTCATATGATGTTGACATATAAAAGACTTTTTTTTCGTGATTAATCTTTTCACAAACTTTACATAACAAAACTGTTTCATCTTTTTCTTTTATTCCATGATGACTATACAAACATTTATAGAAATATTTTACATGCGCCACTGGCGTGGCTCAGTCGATTAAGGCGCTTGCCTGCCGGTCTGAAGTTGCGCTCGGGCGCGGGTTCGATCCCCGCTTGGGATGATTACCTGGTTGGGTTTTTCCGAGGTTTTCTCCAACCGTAAGGTGAACGCCAGGTAATCTATGGCGAATCTTCGACCTTATCTCGCCAAATATACCATCTCGCTATCACCAGTCTCATCGACGCTTAATGACCTAGTAGTTGATACAGCGTCGTTAAATAACCCACTAAAATAAAAAAAATACATATTTTACATGAAATGACAATAATAACTTAATGATAACAATATAGGCTAATAAAAATAAACTTAATATTTTTACAGATTTAAATAGTCTACTTAAATTAAATATTGGTCAGTTTTGACAAAATACAAAAGGATCAACTTGAATGACATTAATTTGATAAAAGTGTATAAAACTTTTTAGTTCGAAAATTTCTCGTTCGTTATTAATTTCGAATTGGCATAACAAAATAACTCTTTTTTTTTTTACAAATATATAATCTTGTTTATTAAAACACCGTAAGTTAAATACAAACAAATACGAACAAAGAATACTTCCATGAAGATAATATATCACTCAGCAAGCCATCTCAAATATAATTCAGTAAATTACCATGAAGTCTTTCTCCATGTTTCTTATTATAAGCTTTGCACCGAGAACGTTTTAACATTTCCATGAATTCTTCCAGTTCCATTTCCCTGTTGTAGTCCATAATTAGAAATACTACATTACTGATGACCCAAATCACTGCATTATGTTTTTGGGACGTTGAAAAGTGAAAGTTAGGTAATATAATCATACTAGGCTGTATGGATGTGTGCGGTGTGTTAATCTACTTACTTATTATATATTGAATTTTGTACCAAAATCGGTTGAAAACACATGGGCACCAAAGTCACTAACGTAAGCATGAAGTTTACTTCGCAATGGTTTACTGAATTTAGGATTCTAGCTAACTGATCGTACACTTCTATCACTCGATAATAACTGACTGTTCCTCACTCATATTTCTTTCTCCTATAATAATAAACACGTGTAGCACAAAATTGCAACAGTAAGATTTGAAAATATGAAAGCAAAAAATTGGAAATGCTACATGAAAACTTCTATGAGAAGTGGCTTAATATATAAAATTATAAAGCTGATTGTTGCTATAGTGAAGACATGACAATATTATATTTGTAACTGTGAATTGTCCATCATTATTTATATTACATCAATAGTGTTAAAGCACGATTATTAGCACTTCAAGCATCGAAATAAATTACTTTTATTTACTGTTGTTAGTAAAGTTAATCATTGTTTCAAATATTTAAATTTCATACGCATTACATTACAATTAATTAGAAAATTGCAAATAAACAAGAAATATTGTTTTAAAATGACAAAAAAGGCATTTATTAGTAATAAACTGCTTAAAAAGGCAAAATAGGCAAAATAAAAATTGGCCCTATCACTTTGATTTACTCCAAATCACATTTATATCTATGCAAATGATGATTTACTTCCACCTAATAAAAAATGCATTTTACCAAACTTCCGAGCTCTAGTCATGAGCAACCCATTGTTATAAATCTTAATTTTTATTTTTTTTTAGACAAACCAGGTACATTATCTTAATCTACAGACTTTTCTGTCACTTTTCAACATAGTCTCCATTTCTTTACACATATTTTTCCCGCCGTTCTGTAAGTTTGAAAATTCCCTTGCTGTAGAAGTCCGTTTCATCTTCCCCAAGACACTGACGCACTGCTTTCCGGATGTCCTCTAGCGTCTCGTAGCGTTGTTGGTGCTCCTTTTAAAAGAACTGAAAAGATGGTAGTCGAAGGGTGCCAAGTCGGGACTGTAGGGAGATTGCGGAAGAGTTTCGCACCCAAATGTTCTGATTTTCTCCACTGTGACACGCGTTATCGTGTTGCAGGATGATCTTCTTTCCAGGGCGTTTCTCGCGCATCGCACGACAGAGCTCCAAAACTATTTGAATATAGCGGTCAGCATTTATGGCCTGTCCACGTTGAAGAAATTCAGTCAAAATACATCACAGAAATCAACTCTTTCTTTGTTGCGTTCCGTGGAGGCAATTCGAGGGCGGCCGCTACGAGGCTCATCTTGGATGCTCGTGTTCCCTTCTTCGAAATGTTTAACCCATCTAACACTGCTGGCGCCCATGCACACATCTCCGTATGCATGCTGAAGTCGGAGGTGAATTTCAGCAGCAGATTTTTCTTCTTTAACAAGGAATTTAATGACAGCACGCTGTCGGAACGAACCATCGTTGTCGATCATTTTGTAAATATTGCCTGTGGTCACATGATAGAAGTTAATGACGTCACAATATGTCAATACATAGTGTAAAGTCTGTAGATTATGATCATAATATAATCCTTTTTGTTACATTGTTGAAATTGAAATTATAGCAATGTATTGCTCGTGACTTTCAGTACGACCCTCTATACTTATAAAAATCTATTCTTAAGGTTACATCGAGGTGAAATTTCAATTTTCTAAATAAATAAAGACAGAAGTTGTGCAATGGTTATATGCCTTATAATTAGTGTGCATACTAAATTTCATCCAGTTCGATCTAAGAATACGTGAATTATTAACGTTTTTATAAATTACTTTTTTGACAAATCGCTATTATTCCCACAAATTTTAATATTTTTGCCTGAAATTTCATTTCTATAATCTTTAAAACCCCTCAAAATAAAACTTAGAATGCAGCGTAACTCCGCCTTTCAGGTGCTCAAACCTCAGGAGTTGGTTACAAATAAGCCATTGCCAAGAGAGACCAGAAATGTCAAATGACAATCTGGCGACATTGGATATAAAAAAGAGGCTTAAAGAAATACTGATAGTATGTTTTGTTATACGTACTATTAAAACAGATTCACAAAAAAAATAATCTTGTACACATTTTGTAGGAGAAAAAAACATTTTTAGCGAAGCGAAATGTGCAAAAATCAAAAGCGGACAAAAATGAGATTGAAATTTTAAATGCATATAAACATACGTATATACCTTTTAAAAGTGGCTGCCGAAACAAATAATTAGAGGGGCATAAGTGCATGAAAGTTGGCCCAATATAAATTATCTATCTGCAAAGCAGGGTGTCACCTGAAGTAAGAAAAATAAGGAAATGAAGATTCAGAACTTATTTTTTTACTCTTGGCACAGTAGATTAACGTGATCACTGTATGTTCCCTTGATTTCGAAAGAGCTCACTAGACCTCATTTCGTTCAGAGCTGTCGCTCTATGGTCACAATATCCATGAAGAGGAACTGTAATTGTTTGTCATGAATAAGCTGGCCCTTAATAACTTTAAAAATGAAATTAAGAGTCCCAGACACGCGCTGGCTGCAGGACACGCCTATCTAATTAACTTATTTTAGCATGGAAAATTTTATGTGGCAAACACATTAAATTAATTTTATAATACAAATGCTCTTTCGATTATGGACTGACGTCAGCACCAGGTCGACGCTGTCTTTTCAAATGCGTCTTTAACATACAACTACATCGGACATCACGTATTTTGCACGAATCCAAATTTAAATTCAGCTAAATAGACACGACTTTCCTTGACGGAAACTTAGATTGAAATCCCATAGAGATAAGATTTTATCAGGGTACTCCCCGTCGCGTTGCCATCATTATGTTGGGCGGGGTTCGTATTTTCGTTTTTTGCTGTTCTATTGATGCCAAGGTTGAACGGAGGAAAGGAGTATCTGTGTATGTGGAGATAGATGTTGAAATAAATAAATAATTGTTGAACGAATAAACGGATGGACAGACAGAGAGAGAAGCAGATAGCCACCGGCGTAGTTCAGGCGGCAGAAGCGTTTGGTGATCGGGAGCTGTGGCCTGGTGTAGACGGACGAATGGATAAATGTATGAGTGGGTTCAGTAGATGACTAATTAGTAGAATGGTTGGATGAGTTTATGGTAAGAATGAGTTTATAAACGGGTGGGTTTGTGGGAAGGATGGTTGGTTGGTTAGGTAGATCGACGAATTTTTTGGGGGAAAGAAAGAATGGTTGGTAGGGAGTGTGGATGGTTCGCAGAGTTTTTTTGTAAAGGATAGATAGATTGGTGAGTTGGTACAAAGGGTGAATAGGTGGATGTATGGTTCATTGAGCTTGTGGGAAGAATTTTGTTGATGGTTTGGCGAGTTAGTGGGAAAGATTGATGGATAACAGAGCTTTTGCTAGGTTGGGTAGAAGACTTTGCGGGAAGGATGGATAGAAAAGTTTGTGGATAGGATGGATAGAAGAATCTGTGAGTAGGATGGATAGGAGAGTTTGTGGGTAGGATGGATAGAAGAGTTTGTGAGTAGAATGGATAGAAGATTTTGTTGGCAAGATAGATGGATAGCAGAGTTTGTAAATAGGATAGACAGCAGAATTTGTATGTAGGATGAATAACAGAGTTTGTAAGTAGGTTGGATAGGAGAATTTGTGGGTTGGATGGATAGGAGAATTTATGGGTAGAGTGGATAGAAGATTTAGTTCGTAAGATGGATGGATAGCAGAGTTTGTGTGTAGTATGGATAGGAGAGTTTGTAAGTAGGATGGATAGCAGAGTTTGTGTGTAGTGTGGTTAGGAGAGTTTGTAAGTAGGATGGATAGCAGAGTTTGCGTGTAGTGTGGATAGGAGAGTTTGTAAGTGGGGTGGATAGCAGAGTTTGTGTGTAGTATGGATAGGAGAGTTTGTGAGTGGGATGGATAGCAGAGTTTGTGTGTAGTTTGAATAGGAAAGTTTGTGAGTGGGATGGATAGCAGAGTTTGTGTGGGTAGTATGGATAGGAGAGTTTGTAAGTGGGATGAATAGCAGAGTTTGTGGGTAGGATGGATAGAAGAGATAGTATGTAGGATGAATAGGAGAGTTTGTAAGTAGGATGGATAAGAGAGTTTGTAAGTGGGACTGATAGCAGAGATTTCGTTGGTAAGATGGATGGATAGCAGAGATTGTAGGAATAATGAATGGATTAGTGACTTGATGAAAAAGGTAGCTGGATGCATTGGAGACTGGGTTTAAAGTAGAATGGATAACAAAATTTATGAAAAGAATGAATAGATTGCTGAGTTGGAAAAGGTGTAGATAAATGTATTAGTGAAAAGAATGGGTAAATGAATGAATAGTTGAGTTTGTGGGAAGAATGGATGGATGGATCATTGAGTTGGTGGAGGGGATGTATGGATTGCAGAGTTTGTGAGTGGGATGGAAGAGTTTTTTTTTTATTTTGGAAGAATGGAAGGATTTAAGAATTAGTAAAATGGGGGTATATGTTAGTGAGTTCTCTGGCTATGTCCAGTTTCATTTCCTTCTATCTTCGAAGTCGCTATTGTACAGTTACTACTACTACTACTACTACTACTACTACTACTACTACTACTACTACTACTGCTACATAATCAATGCTTTAGAGTGGTCGTCAGCACTCGCTGAAATGGGTAAAGGATAAGCGGAGCCGTCCCTTGTGCCCCGTCGTACAGCAGGAAGAGGTAGAGAGCATAATCGCTAGCAGCTACGAAACCTAGCGTCCGTTACCCGAGGAGAAGGCACTGCACGGGTAAGAGACGCTAGCCCCAGGTTGCTCTGTTCTGATGACCGCTGCTTTAGAATTTTAGATGAAGAGAAGAAATGTTTAGGAGTATTCCTGGATTTAAAGCTTTTGAAACAACAAAATATGTTACCGTTTTAAAAAGAAACTAGAAAACATTGAATTTAAGAGGTATAACTGTAAACCTGTTTCGATCTTATGTATAAAGTAGATATAAATGTCCTAAAGTAAGTAATATGATGTGTAAAGATGTTACCGTCGATATTGGCATTCCGCATTAGATATTAGATCTTCTTTTGTTTATCATTTACTCAAGTGATCTGTCACAAAAGTCAATGTGAATTCTTTTGCTGACGATACGACGATACGATTGAAGTATTTACTGGTAGCTGTTGGGAAGAAGCATTTAAGAATGCTAACACGGAAACGACTAAAACCAAAAAATAGGTGGACGCATATGTATTATCTGTCAGGCAGAAAACGCAACAAGCGTAGCTACCATTCCCTCTCAGTGCAAAAGGATTTCCCGTAGTTAAAAAAATTACAATTAAAAGACGATATTGCTCTAATTCTAATTATTGTAAGTTGAACCAATCGAACCAAATAAAATATTATACGTTTTTGTTTTTTAGGATTATGTTGGAACAATCAAATTAACTATTTATGTTCCAAACTACGTAAAACTATATATCAATTTGTGCAATTATGACAATTATGTTAGTTAAATCACTCAGAAAAATATATCCTAGTTATAGTTCATTCAGTTACACATTTTGGAATAATAGGATGGGATGTGATAACATAATCTTCACTTCTCTCATTACTAACTACAAAAGTATAATAATTAAAATATGTTTGAAAAGAAAACCTGATTATCCAAAAATCTCGTATATACAAAAGCCTTACCTCAAATTTTGGCCCATAATTGTAAAACTTTATTAAGTCAAATTTCAAGTGATTGAATAAAATACATTTAAAAAGAAAATAAACTGATTGAAATGTATAATAATTATTAATTTATATTATAAACTTGTTAAACCTACATAAGTAACATAGATATTTATTTTAGGCTGCTCCAACTTCATTAAATTTATTAGGTGAAATTAGACTGTTAAATATATATTATCCACCCAATAATAATAAAATTTTGAGATAGTTTAAACAATTAAAGTTAAAAAGCTTTAGAGAAAAGCATATGTTTTGAAAGCATAAGAAAGAAGTTAAAATCCTAAAGAATAGGGTTATTTATAGTATAATAATTAATTTATATAAAATACAGATTATGTGTAAATAACACAGCATTATTGTTGAAAGATAGAGGTGTATATATATATATATATATATATATATATATATATATATATATATATCAATCTAAATTATTGATGTACAGTATATATCAATTCGTTTTATTAGATTTATTTTTTTTTATTTATTTTTATAATTAATTTGGTTTTTATAGGTTTTTATTTTATTATTAATATTGTTATATTCGTGCTTGTCTATCGCCCATTTGTTTTGTTTTTTTTTCACTTTTATAGGCTATGATATATTTTAAATACTATAATAATATGTCGTACTTTCATTATTATTATTATTATTATTATTATTATTATTATTATTATTATTATTATTGTGTTGTATCTGTTTCATTGTATATGGTATTAAATTTCTTCTTTTTATTGTGTTATATTTTTTATTACGTTTTGTCTTGGTATTTTATTTGGTAGTCTACTGATTATTGTAACAGAACTGCGCGTCACGTAACCCATTGCCGTTACTAAGGAAGTGAGGTCAGATGTTGACATTTTCGTATCATTTCATTCTTTTGATGATACTAGAGTATATACATTTAATATTAAAACGGACAAGAATTCGTTATCGTCGGCCGGCAGTGCGCCATGTTAAATCACATGCCTTGTTCTACGTATAAGCTTACAGTTGTGATAGATATGCTTCTATTGTGTGAGTACACAAGACAGTGTGAACTGAGCGCATCTTCTCCCGCAGGGGACGCTCAGTGCATGCGGTAGCAAGCTCTAAGGGGTCCTGGCTCAGTTGCATGCATCCGGTGACCCCATTGCAAGTCTCCGTCATCGGGGAATTTGAATTACCTAGTCTCTCAATTGAATGCCCACAGTACAAATTGCCCCAGCAGACGTTGGTGTAATTATTTATCACTACTGTCATAGGACCCCCCCCCCCCCAACTACCAACGCAATTTATTTTTAGAAATGCTACAAGTGACACCGATTGCAGGATCCTGGTACAAACTTTGTTATTGTGCCAGTAATATAATTATCGGAGAAACGGCCAATGAGAAATCCCATGTCGTAACAACATAGGAAGTTTGTTGATATGTGTGCAAACTCAGACGGTCGTGAATTCCATTGTGATTGACTGTCAACTGGTACTAATTTTCGAAAGGGTACGACTTTGAAGATGTCAAATGCTAAACTAAGTACCGTAAATTATGTTTTAGACGCACGTGAGGTTTGGAATTGAACGGATTACATCAGCTGCTTGTTTATGCGGATATGTGAATATGTTAGGAGAAAATTCACAAAATTAGAGAAAACACGAGAATTGTACTTGAAGCAAGTAATGAAATAGGTTTGAAAGTAAATCCGAAAAACACAGTAAATATTATGTCTCGTAACTCGAATATAGTACGAAATGAAATATAAAAATTGGAAATTTATCCTTTCAAGGGATGGAAAAATTCAAATATCTTGGAGCAATAGTTACAAATATAAATGACACTTGGGAGGAAATTATACGCAGAATAAATTCGGGAAATGCCTGTTATTATTCGTTTGAGAAGCGTTTGCCATCCATATATTATGGATTTATTAATTTGTCCTACAGAATATTCTCTGTAATGTTGACAATTAATATTTGAGGAGAAAAATTTGCTCCGGCGCCGGGGATAGAACCCGGATCCTTAGTTCTACGTACCAAGCGCTCTGAACACTGAGCTACGCCGAATTCAATCCACAGCACCGGGTCGAACTTTCCTCCTTCGATGTTTCCCTTTGTGGCCTGACTCCAAGTTAGGCATATATGTTGACGTATATGTCCAATGTCAACTGCCATTATACTAGGAGCGCACTCAGTTGAGTGACTTGTTTGGCCGATAAACATCGAAGGAGGAAAGTTCGATCCGGTGCTGTGGATTGAATTCGGCGTAGCTCAGTGGTCAGAGCGCTTGGTACGTAGAACCAAGGACCCGGGTTTGATCCCTGGCGCCGGAGCTAATTTTTCTCTACAAATATTAATTGTCAACATTACAGAGATTATTCTGTAGGACAAATTAATAAATCCATAATATTCTCATAGCTAGCAGTGCGGAATCCCGGCCAAATAAGTCGCTCAACTGAGTGCGCTCCTAGTATAATGGCAGTTGACATTGGATACACGTCAACATATATATGCCTAACTTGGAGTCAGGCCACAAAGGGAAACATCGAAGGAGGAAAGTTCGATTCGGTGCTGTGGATTGAATTCGGCGTAGTTCAGTGGTCAGAGCGCTTGGCACGTAGAACCAAGGACCCGGGCTCGATCCCCGGCGCCGGAGAGAATTTTTCTCCTCAAATATTAATTTTTTTCATCCAGTTTGCTCTAAAAAAACAGAAAATTAGAATTTATAAAACAGTTATATTACCGGTTGTTCTGTATGGTGTGAAACTTGGACTCTCATTTTCAGAGAGGAACTGAGGTTAAGTGTATTCGAGAATAAGGCGCTTAGGAAAATATTTGGGACAAAAAGGGATGAAATTACAGGAAAATGGAGAAAGTTAGACAACACAGAACTACACATATCTTCGCGAAATATTCACCTCGGTTAGTAAAAAATTTTAAACGACTCCCTGTCATGAACTTCGGGTTGTGATTTAGGTAGAACAGGCTGAAGTTTTGTCCGCGATCTGTATAAGTTATCTTTTATTCAAGATATGTCTCGGACTTTCATGTTTCCTGTAGGTAAGATTTGACAAATAGCATGAAATATTTTTGATGCTTTTCGTTTTGTAGCTGTATTAATTATTTGGCGATTTAATATGACAATGTCCACCACATGTTATGCTCACCGCGTTCTCTAATAATTTTCATATTGTTCAGCAAGGTATAAATTTTCGCATTACATTTTCTAACACAACACCTCCATATTACTTCATAGTTTTTCAACTTCTTGACTTTATAAAATTTACAGTCCTCATGTACCAGCACTAAATTTCCCCATTCACTTTCAGATGTAAACAAACGCTCCATTTCGAACAAAATTAAAACAATTTGGTAAATTAAAACTATGTACAGTATCGGAAAAGCAGGTAGCAAATTTTGGTGTGCAGTTTCCGACGCCCGGGTACAACAGATTCATGTATCTTGGAGCACAACCCCTTGTACGGTAAATTGGACCTCATGAAATATAGGTGGGAATATAGCTGTAAAACTCACAACAATATTTAAAACGTATTTGCAATCATAAACCAGAGCAGGCTTCTCTGATTGAGATTTTATTTCCTGGAGGAGCAATAACTGCTTCAACAGCTTTCTTCAAGGCATCCGGATCAATTGAGGGATCTCTTAACTTCAACGTACTTCGTGACATAATTTTAAAATAAAAGAAAAACAAAAACCGATAGTATCATGTACAGTAGTGGCAAAAAAAAAAAACCGGACCGACGGAATAATCAAAGTTCCCGAAATGAACCACTGCGCATGCCACGCCCGCATTCACAAGATAGCGAGTAATCTATTGAAATTGTTGTACTGTCCAAATTTCACGAGAGGATCCCTGCGAGGGGAGTATGGTCCTTGCGGGGTAAGAGGAGAGAGTAAGCCAATAACACAGAGTTCTTGAATGAGCAGGTGGATGGGAATGGTGTCATTGGCCGACTGGAACAAACAAGGCTGGCCGGTTCCGTGTCGGGGATAGGTTATAAGAGTGGGGGAAAAACTGGCATTCCTTGCTCGAATCTTCTCGTGAAATGCGGACTATAGTTTCGACTGCTGACGTGGCCCATTTCGAAAGCCATTAGAAAATAAGCTGGTAAAGTTCGTGTTCTGGGAATAATAAGTTAATTAAATAGTAAAATATCGCTGAAATCGAAAAGTATTGGAAATAAATTTGAATAAGGAACAAAAAAAGTTTCCTTCCCAGACAGGATTCGAACTACGAAAGTCTTAGTTACCAATCTATCGTGCCGTCACTGCGAACAAGGCTCTGAAATCAGCTACAAGGGTCGGTCCGGTTTTTTTTTTTGCCACTAATGTACCTTGGAACATGTTCCATGGTAGGCTACAAGAAGGTACACGTTTAAACAAATATGGCTCCCAAAACTAGAGATTCGAATAAATTATGGAAATTAAAATATGTTATTACTCACCAGATGATAGGGAACACACAGTACTTGATAGATAGTAACAAATACAATTTGGTTTTGTATTAGAAAACGTATGTCAGTGAACGAAATATTTACTTTTGGTAGTCTACTAAAAAAATTGTTTTGTCCACAGAACTCACACTGCAATAAATCAAACCGAAACTACGACCAAAGCTACTCAGAAGCTTTCTCTACAATGTAGGCCTACTTCAGTTTGAGTTCTATAGGTAGCAGCAAAAATTAAAAACAAAAAATGTTTCAAGGTACAGTAGTGGCAAAAAAAAAAACCGGACCGATCCTTATAGCTGATTTCAGAGCTTTGTTCATTCCAGAGCACGATAGACTGGTAACTAAGACTTTCGTGGTTCGAATCCTGCCTGGGAAGGAAATTTTTTTTTGTTCCTTATTTAAATTTATTCCCAGTACTTTTCGATTGCTGGTAAAATTCACGTTCTGGGAATAATAAGTTAATTAAGTAGTAAAATATCGCTGCAATAGAAAAGTATTGGGAATAAATTTGAATAAGGAACAAAAAAAAAAGTTTCCTTCCCAGGCAGGATTCGAATCACGAAAGTCTTGGTTACCAGTCTATCGTGCTGTCACTGTGAACAAGGCTCTGAAATCAGCTACAAGGGTCGGTCCGGTTTTTTTTCCACTACAGTACATTGGAACATGTTCCATGGTACAAGATGTTTTGTATTCAATGGTACAAGAGGGTGCATGTTTAAACAAATATGGCTCCTAAACTAGAGATTCAAATAAATTATTGAAATTAAAACATGTTATTACTCACCAGATAGGAAGCACACACTACTGTTTGACAGTGACAAATACAATCTGATTTGTGTCAGGAAACATATACGAATGAACGAGATGTTTACTTTTGGTACTAGAAAATAATTTGTCCACAGAACTCACACTTTGCAATAAATCAAACCGACACTACGACCAGAGCTACTTAGCGGCTTTCTGTACAATCTACTTCAGTTTGAGTTCTCTAGGCAGCAACAAAAATTAAAAAACAAAAAATGTTCAAAGGTACATTATGCTGAAGGTAAAAAATCTCCCCTACTTTTTTAACTGGCGTTTTCAACTGTGAAGTTTATAGCTATCTGATAGGAGCTTGTGTCTACGAAGAAGAATTATGTAGGGCATAAAATGTTGCTGTATTATTCAACAATATAAATAAATAATAATAGTAATAATGATAATACTGGTCGCTCTGAATTACTCTCGTGATATTTGCGAGCAAAAGTTATATTACTTTTATTTTGTTATTTTTGCATGTTATAAAGCAATTCGCAGTCGTATGCCCAAGTGAGGATTTAGACACATCGCAGAGAACTGCGAGATAAACAAGGAACACACACACACAAAAACAGGCTGTTGGACATATGGGAATTCTGTACGTACACACTGGAGTTATGATGGGGCCCCTAAGGGCACTTTGCAAGAATTTGAATGTTGTTTTCTGTTTTGTTGAACTCACACACACAACCGAGGCGGTTAAACTTTGGCATGTAATTACCGAGGATGCAGGTAACCGGACTCTCTTCACAGCAAGAGTTCCATCCTGCACCAGATTATAATTGCATACACAAATAGCTCCCAGCTGTCCATTAAAAGAAACGCGTTACCCTGCAGTTGTAGTTTAAAATACAGCCGAGGTCTCTGTATATGCCTTTCTAATAGGAGACCTGGTCTTTGGGGAAATTCAAAACTAGAATGAAGGGGGTGCCAAATAGAAACGAATGATTCAAAGACGGGAGGAACAGGAGGGAAAAAAGTTAACGAAGAGTGGATAAGGCAATGAAAAATGATCGATGAAACAATGGCACGAGTCGTCTCTAACCGTGAGCCAGGGATTGGAATAGGGATGGTTCTCTGAAGAGGATGACAATTTGTTCATCCAACCGGCCTCACCCCCTCGTAAGGTAATTAGCTACTTGGTTCTGTGGACGTTATAAATATGTAGGGCACGGCGTGGAGCTGGTATAACAATAAAGATTGGGGAGAAGCGGATATAGGAAGGTCTGAACTCTCAGGAGACTCGGGGATCACTGCAGTCCAATCAAGAGTGAAGGAACGCTACAAATCACGTTGGCCTTCCTTCGCATTCAAATGTATCCGAAAAAAAAATAGCAGGATACACAGGTCAGTTTCGAAACCTTGGCCATGGGTTCGAACACAGGTATCTCAGGCATGCATATTTGTCCGTTGCCGATGGTTTATGAAATAAAACAGAACAAATGTGAGGGTATGGCACAACAGATTCGTTTGGAAAATTGTGTCATAAGTATGATGACGATGGCGTTAGTGATTTTTTTTTATTTAACGACACATTATATCAACTACTCGATTATTAAGCGTCGATGAGATTGGTGACAGCGAGATGGTATTTTGGCTGAGGTGACCAGATTCACATCGATAAAAAAAGGACACAAAGCTTGAAAAAGGAGGACATTGTTCGAAAAAAAGAGGAGAGAAAATATGTACTTAGATTTAGGCTTAGGCCTATATTATACTTTAAATTACGTCAATATATATTTTATTACAAAATATTTACAGCAGATTTAGGCTTATATCATATTTAAAAGTATGTTAATATCTATTTTATTACAAAATAATTATGATAAAATAATAGGTAATGATTTTAGTTAGCTACATATGAATACGAGAGAAAATTTATACAATATTCTTACTGAATTTGGTATTCCCAAGAAACTAATTCGATTAATTAAAATGTGTCTCAGTGAAACTTACAGCAGAGTCCAATTTCTATCTGATGCTTTTCCAATTCACTGTGGGCTAAAGCAAGGAGATTCACTATCACCTTTACTTTTCAACTTCGCTCTAGAGTATGCCAGGGTTTGGAATTGAACGGGTTACGTCAGCTTCTTGTCTATGCGGATGACGTGAATATGTTAGGAGAAAATTCACATACGATTAGGGAAAATACGGGAATTTTACTTGAAGCAAGTAAAGCGATAGGTTTGGAAGTAAATCCAAAAAAGACAAAGTATATGATTATGTCTCGTGGAGAAGAGGTTGAAAAATTCAAATATCTTGGAGCAACAGTAAGAAATATAAATGACGCTCGGGAGGAAATTAAACGCAGAATAAATATGGGAAATGCGTGTTATTTTTCGGTTGAGAAGCTTTTGTCATCTAGTCTGCTGTCAACAAATCTGAAAGTAAGAATTTATAAAACAGTTATATTGCCGGTTGTTCTTTATGGTTGTGAAACTTGGACGCTCACTTTGAGAGAGGAACAGAGATTAAGAGTGTTTGAGAATAAGGCTCTTAGAAAAATATTTGGGGCTAAGAGTTATGAAGTTGCAGGAGAATGGAGGAGGTTACACAACGCAGAACTGCACGCATTGTTTTCTTCACCTGACATAATTAGGAAAATTAATTCCAGAAGTTTGAGATGGGCAGGGCATGTAGTACGTATGGGCGAATTCAGAAATGCATATAAACTTTTAGTTGGGAAACCAGAGGTGAAAAAGACCTTTGGGGAGGCCGAGACGTAGACGGGAGGATAATATTAAAATGGATTTGAGGGAGGTGGGATATGATGTTAGAGACTGGATTAATCTTTTTTAATTTACAATTCATTTTTCTATATCAATATGCCTGGTAAATTATTAATAAGTATTTAATGAATTTCAATCTTAAGGCATATAAACTTGCAAGTTTATATGCCTTAAGATTGAAATTCATTAAATACTTATTAATGGATTAATCTTGCATAGGATAGGGACCGATGGCGTGCTTATGTGAGGGCGGCAATGAACCTGCGGGTTCCTTAAAAGCCATTTGTAAGTAAGTAACATATGAAAGTCAGAGAACTATAATTATTAAAGCGGACAGAAATATCTGCTGCTGCTGCTGCTACCTACAAGCAAATACTTGGAAAAGAAGTCAGATCAGATAATTTCAAAATATGAGGCTTACAAGTTACGAAAAGGAGGACATCTCTTGATTTTTTTAAAATCCGCCCGGACCCAAGACAAAGGCCTAAAACGGACGACATGTCCGGATAAAAGAGGAGTCTGACCACTCTATATTTGGCGAGATGATGCCGAGGATTCGCCATAGATTACCTGGCATTCGCTTCACACTTGGTGAAAACCTCGGAAAAATTCAACCAAGTAATCAGCTCAAGTGGGAATTAAACCCACGCTCGAGGGTAACTTCGGATCGGGAGGCAAGCGCCTCAGCTGAGCAGATGGCTTTGCTGTTGTTGATGTAGACTAGGATACGATGATGAAACATATTCGGGCGATGGAGAAGCATACTGCCCTACTGAACACAGAGGGGGTAATTGAAAATTTTATGAAAAAGAGATAATGACGTATAGCAATTCTCTAGAGTATTTTTGCACCTAGTACTAAAGTTTTTGGTCGTATCGAGGCTCTAAATACCTTAAAAGTGTTATAAATTAAGGGTTATGTGCACTTGCTTACTTGTACTAAGCTTTTTAGTGCAATTATCTCAGAACTGACTAGATTGCAGTTACCCCTTCTATTCTTAGTGGGGCAACATAGGGAACAGAATGAGAATGAAAAATTATAAGCAAGAAGAGAAAATTGACAGGTTATGAAGAGAATAAAATTATGAGAATTAAGGGTGAAAAGGAAAGAAACAGGTACCAATTATAGAAGAAGTACATACATAAGCGTTATGTCCAAGGTCTGGTATTTCACTGCAAACCCAGCTTTCTCCAATCTTTCCTATTTTCTGCCTTCCTTTTAATCTCCGCATATGATCCATAATATGGATATTATATCTTAATGTCGTCTATCATTCGATATCTTCTTCTGCCCCGAACTCTTTTCCCCTTCACCATTTCTTCCAGTGCATCCTTCAGTAGGCAGTTTCTCCTCAGCCAGTGATATAACCAATTCATTTTTCTCTTTCTGATCAGTTTCAGCATAAATCTTTCTTCACCCACTCTTTCCAACACAGTTTCGTATCTTATTCTGTCTGTCCATTTCACACGTTTCATTCCTCTGCATATCCACATTTCAAATGCTTCTATTCGCTTCTCTTAACTTCGTCGTAATGTCCATGCTTCTGCTCCATACAATGCCACACTCCACAAAAAGCACTTTACTAGTCTCTTCCTTCGTTCTTTTTCTATTAAAAGCTTCCTTTGCCATTGCTATCCTCCTTTTGATTTTCTGACTGCAGCTTATGTTACTGCTTATAGTACACCCCAAGTATTTGAAGCTGTCCACTTGGTCTACTGCTTCATTTAGAATTCGCAAGTTTACCTTTATTTGTTTTTCTTCCGACAACCATGGTCTTTGTCTTGTCTGCATTTATCTTCATTCCATACTGCTCACAGCTGTCATTTAGCTCCAGTAGCATATCCCTCAGTATTTTCTCCTTTTGTGCTAACAATGCCATATCATCAGCAAATCTTATGCCCTTTAATATTCCTCTTTCTCCTACTTTTACCTCTCCATGTTCTGAAAACAGTTCTTCACCAAATCCTCCAACAGGGTAGATAATAAAGGGCATCCTTGTCGTACTCCTATCCCTATTTCAGTTCCTTCAGACATTTCTTCTCCTATCCTGAGTTTGACTCGTTTCATATAAAGGTTATTGAACAGCTTCCTGCCTTCCTAATTCACACCTATTTTCTTCAGGATATCTATCAATTGCAGTTTTTCTTGGGAAGGATAAATGCGGTAGCTTTCCGTTGCCTTCCTCATGAAGAAGTACAAAGAAGAATTAATAATACAATTAAAAATGCACAAATATTATTATTGAAGATAGTAAGGAAAATATGAAGATTTGTGGAATAGAGAAAAATAATGCTCGTAAGTTAATTACGTTGATGTTATTTTTAGTAATTGTGATGGTGGTGTCAAAAAAAGAAAAAGAAGAGGAAAAGAAACACAAGAAGGCTACGAAAGACAGACAAGTATGGTAATGATGATGATGTGAAGGAGAAGTAGGTACAAACAAATTAAGGTAAGATAGAGTAATAGGAGGAATAAGGATTCTAGCCTAGTATAACGAAAATAAGTAATAAGTTACGGAAGGGGATGGATGGAGAAAGAAAAGAATAAAGATAAAAAATTACGGATAGATAGATTACAAGCGGACGGTTAATGAAAACGGATACAAATATGAAGGGAGAGTAACGAGAAAACATGATGAAAATAAAATAAAAAAGAAGAGAATGTAATAAGGAGTAAGAAGAAACGGATATAAATTGTACAAGAAAAAAGAAGCAAGAAAAATTATTAAGAAAATATAAATTGAAGGATTTTCCGGAAGAAAAGTACAGAGGTCAGTATGTCATTGGCGCATATACTGTATGCTCTTCTTTCGGGACATTCCTGAATTATTGGAAAGAATAGGAGAAAGAATAATTCATAGATATAAAGTAAAAAATTATGATTTATTTAACGACGCTCGCAACTGACGAGGTTATATCAGCGTCACTGGTGTGCCGGTATTTTGTCCCGCAGGAGTTCTTTTACATGCCAGTAAATCTACTGACATGAGCCTGTCGCATTTAAAAACACTTAGGGCATTATTCATAGACATTTTTAGTGCGGGCTTCCGGTGGATGATCAGCGTTTTTCGTATTCATAAACCAGTGTTAGCGATAGGACATGATTTGAATTCTATACAAGTAACCAGTGGATAGCCTGGGCTAGCTTAGTACGCTCGTAGCGCGTGCTGCGAAATGTCTATGAATAGCACCCTTAAATGCCATCGACCTGGGCCGAATTGAACCCGCAACCTCGAGCGCTATAAAGACCAGCGCTATACCGACTATGCTACCCAGGCCGACAGATATAAAAGATACAATAGAAAAGAAGGAAGAAGAAATAGAAATTAAAAAAAAAATAATATAAAGAATATAAAGAAGAAGATAAAGTAATTCTTGTGAATTTTACAAGAAAAGAGAAGGAAGAATAAACAGAACATATAATTAAATTGTTAATAAGAAAAAAAATGAAAAGAAGAAATACCGTATTTAGGCGTCAATTGTTCTAGATAACATGAAATATAAACTATAAACTATTATTAAAAACACGAAGAAGAAAAAGGAAAATGAACTTATGTGTAAGAAAAAAACAAACGAAAGTTTTTTTAATTATAAAAGAGAAAAAGAAGCAAGAAAGAGCAGAGGATCAAATAAAAATTATTAGAAAGAATGGGAGGAAGTAAAACAAATACTTACGAATTATATGATGTAAGGGAAGCAAGAAATATAATGTAAAATAGAAATTATTGAAAAGAATAGGAGAAAGAAAAGTAGTTATATAAGATAAAGGAAGCAAGAAGAAAAATAATATTAAATATGAATTACTGAAGAGAATAGAACGAAAGAAAAACAGTGATTAATTATATAAGATAAAAGAAGGAAGAAGTAGCAGATAAAATATAAATTACTGAAAAGAATAGGAGGAAGGAAAACAGTTATATTACATAAAATAAGTAAAAAGTAGAAGATAAAATGTTAACGATTAAAAGGAATAGGATGGAAGAAAGCAAACAGTGATTAATTATATAAGATAAAAGAAGTAGATTAGCACATAAAATACAAATTGCTGAAGAGGATAGGAGGAAAAAATGAGTTAAAAAGTAGCTATGCAAGAGAAAATAAGCAAGAAAAAGTAGAAGATATAATATAAATTTGTTGAAAAGAATAAGAAAAATGAAAAACGATTGAGAAATAAGCAAGATAAAAAAGCCAAGAAGAAGCAGATAAAATATAAATTATCTAAAAGAATAAGAGGAATAAAATTAAACAGCTATGTAAGATAAAAGTAGCAAGAAGTAGAAGATAAAATATAAATAATTGAAAAGAATAGGGGGAAAGGAAACAAACCGTTATGAATTATATAAGACAATGGAAGCAAAAGATTGAAAATAGAATATAATATATTGAACAAATGGGAGGAAGAAGAAGAAAGAAAGCATTATAAATTATGAAGGAAAACAGGGATAAAATGAAAATGAATGAAAACCAGCTTAAAGTTATATAAGAAAGGAAGAAGAAATAAGCATAAAAAATCTAAGGTTAAGAAGAAGAGAAGAAAATCATAGACGTGAAGAAGAAGGTGAAGTTGTTCTAAGAGAAGACAGATAAAATTAATAAGAGATGTTAAGAATACAAGGAGGAAGAAGAAGAAGAAGAAGAAGAAGAATGAAAAGTGAGGGAATGTTGATGCGTGTACTTGTGGCTGGAGCCGCACGTTCCCGACTTTATTGCATTAGCGTGATGCTATTAGCGTGGTTCTAATTAGACCTTAACTGATAATAATTAAGGAACTCCTCTGCGTAGACTTAACCTAGTTTTCCAGCTCGTGGAAGGATGGGCACGGGTTTTTAAGCACACAGCCGTGGACAATTCGCAATATTTCTTCTTGCATGTCATCTCCAATCCATTCTGAAGCACAGGCTCAACCGTAGCTCTGTCAGTTGAATAATTTTCTTCAAAGGGATCAAAGCTCGATTCCCGACGGATTTCGTAACATTTGCAATAGGCAAAGTGGGGAAGGGTTTAATTTCTCGTAATGTTTGTAGTTTCTTTCGCTCCACGCTCCACCACGCATTTTGCTTTTTATTTATTAGAAATTTCTTCAATGCTGAGGTTGTCCTCGGCCGAAAAATACAAATAGAAAATATCAAATATACAGGGTGATTCACGAGGATTTACCACCACTTACGGACCTTATTTCCAAAGACATTCTGAGCAAAAAATGCCATATAAACATGTATCCTAATGTCAATATTTTCAGAGTTACACTAATTTGAAATTGTTAGTAAAATTACCTTTTTTCTTTAGTTTTAAGTGTGAAAGAATATAACAAATAGAAAATGAACTATTCAGAAGTATCATTTCTTTAATTGGCTAGTGTTCTGAAGCTAAAAATGTGTTGACTGCTTTGTCAATTTTTAACTGAAAATTACATCATTCTTACGCACTTATCACAACAATTGTTACAATCATACGACTTTGGAAACTTAATTCTTTACAGTTTAATTATGCATCCTAAAGAACAGTGTTAAATAATTTACAAGAGTGGTGTGATTTGTAACAATTCTTGTGATAAATGCGTAAGAAAAACGTAATTTTGTAGTTATAAATCGAAAAAAAAATGCTGTACAAATAGAAAGCAACTATGGAATTCACAACACATTTTTTAGCTTTAGAAACTAGCCAATTGAAGAAATTATGCTTCCTGAATAGTTTATTCTTTATCTGTAATATTTTTTTTACCCTTAAAAGTAAATAATAATGGTATTATACAAACAACTTCAAGTTAGTATAACTCTGAAAATATTGAGATTAGAACACATTTTTATATGACAATTTTAGCTCAGAATATCTTCGGAAATAAGCTTCTTAAGTGGCGGTAAATGCTCGTGAATCACTCTGTATAATTCGAAAATAAAATTTTCTGCTAAGAATGTATTGATTTACTTTCCCAGAGTTCTGTCTCTTCAGCATCATCTACCTCCAATTTTGTAATTTACCTTATTAGTCTGCTGTCTGACATTTTTCGTACACTTCCGTACCACTCTAATCTTTTCTCTTCAATTTATTCAAGGATATTTGCATCTATGTCACAATTTACCTCCATTTTTTAAATTACGAGTGTCCATCAGACAGGTTGATCATGCATTGTTTTGCCGTCGACAAAGCACTGCACCACTCGGGTGTTTGTTATACAGTAGTTTTGACAACTTACTTTACTGAAGTACTTACTTACAAATGACTTTCAGAGAACCCGAAATTTCATTGTCGCTATCACATAAGCCCGTCATCGGTTCCTATCCTAAGCAAGATTAATTCAGTCCCTCCCTTAAATTCATTTTAATATTATCCTCCTATTTATGTATCGGCTTCCCCAAAGGTCTTTTTCCCTCAGGTCTTCCAGCTAACACTCTATATCCATTTATTAATTCACCCATTCGTGCTACATGCTCTGCCTATCTCAAACGTCTGAATATAATGTGCCTAATTATGTTAGGTGAACTATTATATTGTTAGCATTATTTATTCGTTAGTACAGAAAATGCGTAGCTTAGCGCTTAGCTCCTATCATATTCAATATAAATCACGTATTTATTTATAAGACCTGGAAAAATGGTCAAGCTTTATAAATAACGTATCAGATTTGAAATAGAATCAGTGATGTGGAAATTTAGGCACTTCATTACGACAATAAAGGCGCGTGGCAATTGTTTACTATCTATAGTGTTATTATATATGTGTGTACCTATTACGTCAAGGCCGAATCGATAATAAGAAAGAGCAAAATGCAGCATACATGATTGAGTACAGAAAATGATCAAAATGACAAACACCTAATTCCAAAAAATGTTCCAGTAACTGGAGGGAGCACTTCGAGCAGAACGTAAAAAAGACCTGAAAGACAAAATACGTTTAAGATTAATTGTAGCTGTAGAAGGTGACTAAAATTAATGCGCAATTTAAAAAAGATTCAGTGAGAGCCATTCTTCTGGCAGTATTCAAAATATTCATAAAAGATTCCTGAAAGTAATGAACAGCATCAAAAGATAGATATTATTCTTGCAGTATCCAGAAGATTCCTGTGAGTCATGTAGAGAATCAAAAGGAATTTAAAGATAAGCATTCTTCTTGCAGCAGCTAAAAGATTCCTGAAAGTAATGTACAGCATAAAAAAAGATATTATTCTTGCAGTATCCAAAAGATTCCTGTGAGTCATGCACAGCATCAAAAGGAATTTAAATATAGGCATTATTCTTGCAGTAACTAAAAGATTCCTGAAAGTAACCTACAGCATCAAAAGGTAGATATTATTCTTGCAGTATCCAAAAGATTCCTGTGAGTGATGCACAGCATCAAAAGGAATTTAAAGATAGGCATTATTCTTGCAGTAACTAAAAGATTCCTGAAAGTAATGCACAGCATCAAAAGAAATTTAAAGATAGACATTCTTCTTGCAGTGTCTAAAAGATTCCTGAAAGTAATGCACAGCATCAAAAAATAGATATTATTCTTGCAGTATCCAAAAGGTTCCTGCGAGTCATGCGCAGCATCAAAATAAATTTAAAGATAAACATTCTTCTTGCAGTATCTAAAAGATTCCTGAAAGTAATGCACAGCATCAAAAAATAGATATTATTCTTGCAGTATCCAAAAGATTCCTGCGAGTCATGCACAGCATCAAAATAAATTTAAAGATAAACATTCTTCTTGCAGTATCTAAAAGATTCCTGAAAGTAATGCACAGCATCAAAAGGTAGATATTATTCTTGCAGTATCCAAAAGATTCCTGCGAGTCATGCACAGCATCAAAATAAATTTAAAGATAAACATTCTTCTTGCAGTATATAAAAGATTCCTGAAAGTAATGCACAGCATCAAAAGGTAGATATTATTCTTGCAATATCCAAAAGATTCCTGTGAGTGATGCACAGCATCAAAAGGAATTTAAAGATAGGCATTATTCTTGCAGTAACTAAAAGATTCCTGAAAGTAATGCACAGCATCAAAAGGTAGATATTATTCTTGCAGTATCCAAAAGATTCCTGTGAGTGATGGACAGCATCAAAAGGAATTTAAAGATAGGCATTATTCTTGCAGTAACTAAAAGATTCCTGAAAGTAATGCACAGCATCAAAAGGTAGATATTATTCTTGCAGTATCCAAAAGATTCCTGTGAGTGATGCACAGCATCAAATGGAATTTAAAGATAGGCATTATTCTTGGAGTAACTAAAAGATTCCTGAAAGTAATGCACAGCATCAAAAGGTAGATATTATTCTTGCAGTATCCAAAAGATTCCTGTGAGTGATGCTCAGCATCAAAAGGAATTTAAAGATAGGCTTTATTCTTGCAGTAACTAAAAGATTCCTGAAAGTAATGCACAACATCAAAAGGTAGATATTATTCTTGCAGTATCCAAAATATTCCTGTGAGTGATGCACAGCATCAAAAGGAATTTAAAGATAGGCATTATTCTTGCAGTAACTAAAAGATTCCTGAAAATAATGCACAGCATCAAAAGGTAGATATTATTTTTGCAGTATCAAAAAAGATTCCTGTGAGTCATGCACAGCATCAAAAGAAATTTAAAGATAGGCATTCTTCTTGCAGTGTCCAAAAGATTCCTGAAAGTAATGCACAGCATCAAAAAATAGATATTATGCTTGCAGTATCCAAAAGATTCCTGTGAGTGATGCACAGCATCAAAAGGAATTTAAAGATAGGCATTATTCTTGCAGTAACTAAAAGATTCCTGAAAGTAATGCACAGCATCAAAAGGTAGATATTATTCTTGCAGTATCCAAAAGATTCCTGTGAGTGATGCACAGCATCAAAAGGAATTTAAAGATAGGCATTATTCTTGCAGTAACTAAAAGATTCCTGAAAGTAATGCACAACATCAAAAGGTAGATATTATTATTGCAGTATCCAAAAGATTCCTGTGAGTGATGCACAGCATCAAAAGGAATTTAAAGATAGGCATTATTCTTGCAGTAACTAAAAGATTCCTGAAAGTAATGCACAACATCAAAAGGTAGATATTATTATTGCAGTATCAAAAAGATTCCTGTGAGTCATGCACAGCATCAAAAGGAATTTAAAGATAGGCATTATTCTTGCAGTAACTAAAATATTCCTGAAAGTAATGCACAGCATCAAAAGGTAGATATTATTCTTGCAGTATCCAAAAGATTCCTGTGAGTCATGCACAGCATCAAAAGAAATTTAAAGATAGGCATTATTCTTGCAGTAACTAAAAGATTCCTGAAAGTAATGCACAGCATCAAAAGGTAGACATTATTCTTGCAGTATCCAAAAGATTCCTGCGAGTCATGCACAGCATCAAAATAAATTTAAAGATAAACATTCTTCATGCAATATCTAAAAGATTCCTGAAAGTAATGCACAACATCAAAAGGTAGATATTATTCTTGCGGTATCCAAAAGATTCCTGTGAGTCATGCCGAGAATCAAAAGGAATTTAAAGATAGGCATTCTTCTTGCAGTAACTAAAAGATTACTGAAAGTAATGCACAGCATCAAAAGGTAGATATTATTCTCGCTGTATCCGAAAGATTCCTGCGAGTCATGCGCGGCATCAAAAGGAATATAAAGATAGGCATTCTTCTTGCAGTATCTAAAAGATTCCTGAAAGAAATACACAGCATCAAAAAATAGATATTATTCTTGCAGTATGTGAAAGATTCTTGAAAGTCAGTCAGTCATCGGCAAATTTGTACACACGATGACATCACTGGACGCAAACCGCAATACATAAGATGTAATATCAATCGCGAAGTATAGAGCACTCCCTTCTGATACTAGTGGCGGACTCTCAATCCAATCATTTAACGTAAAGTACACAAAAATGTTATATAGATGGACATATTATATTTTATTTCACCTTTATTTTTACTGTACTACAACAATCCAGGAAAATATGTCACAATTTGCCACTCCTAATATAGGCACTATCTAATAGTCTGATAGTCACGATCTTTGTTTAGATTTTACAAGTTTTCATTCAGAAAACAGATTTTGGGAAATATATTGAATATAGACGCAAATATAACAGCTATGTAGGATAACGACAGGCGATCTAAGATAGGACTATAGATTTTTTTTAAATCTAAATAAATTTTAGATAAATCTAAGCTAGTCTGATGTGTTACACAATGGAAACATTTTATGTCCTCACTTATTTCCAGCTCTCTTAATAACACGTTAGTCCATCCAATAAACTTTTTAAAAGTCATATTTCGAGTCCCGTCTGTTACTACAGATACAAGTTGCTTTACGTTCAGATTATTTTTTTCTATATATTTTCTTCGTGCTTGGAATAACTCTTCTCCTGTTGTATATCCTTTAAGTTCAATGCCATCGAGCAAATATTCTTATAATGAAACATCCTTCCTTACACCGCGGGTGAACATTACGAGTTCTACTGTATCTATATCTGTCTTTCCACCTAAATCGGGGCTGGGCACCAAGAGCGAAATTCTCCTCTCATGAGAAGCCATATGACTTCTCTTTAACCCCTTTCTTTCCCGCCCAACATCACACAGCGTTGATGCCGTGATAGATGAATATTAAACGTCCCCGTTTAGAGTTTGGATTCGCTCCCGTTGCCCAGCCCTGACCTAAATCGACAGATGAGACCTCAGTTTGATGCATCTTTGATTTTATTCCTCGTTCAGCTAGTGTTTCAATATCCTTTATCCTACTTTATATTGTCCGTGTGGATAATTTCATACTGTTAAAAACATACATTATTTGGAACAAATAATGTTATCAACTTTATTCAGACATGTTTTAATGAACTCTTCTTCATTTTAGCACTTCAATGATTTTGCGTTTTCCAAAGCAATAACATAACTTGTATGGACTTCTTTTTGACTAATATCTTGTTTCGTCATTTTTAGTACCGGAACTATTCTTCATCATCATCATCATCATCATCATCATCATTTTCAAGGTTTAGACCTGATGGTCTGTTCCTTCCGGTCTGTAGTTCAGTATTTTTTTTGCGGGGGAATCTGTCTTCATTCATCCTTAAAATATGTTATTTCCCGTTTTTCTTATGTCTGGCTAATTTGTAGTTTAAGTTGAAAATTCCCAGTTCCGTCCTTATGTCTGTGCTTCTTTTCTGGTCCAATAGAGTTGTAACCTGCCACTGATCTCAAAAAATCTCATCTCTGCAGCCTTTATCCTTCTTCTTTCTGATCGAGTCAATGACTAGTTTTCGCTGCCATACATAAGAACATTGACTGCCATTACTTTATAGAATTTTAGTTGGGTGTCTTTTAGTGTTTTCCGGGATAAAGTTCTTTTTATTGTACCGCACATTCTCTGGAGTTTATTTATTTTGTTGTTAACATCGTTATTTTCGCAATAGGATACGTTTCAACCCAAATAATTGAAACTACTCACTTGCTCAATTATTTTATCCTCCATTAGTATTTTGGTCCTTAGATGCCTAGTCCCCAGAAAGCCCATTGCTTTAGTTTTTGTTAAAGATATTTTAAGATTATAATCTTTAATAATTTTCAATAACTTATTTCTTGCTATTTGCTAACCGTCCTCTGAATTACTGAAAATCACTTGATCATCGGCAAACAAAAGAGTGTCTATGCTCTCTTTGCCGACTATATAATGTTCTGTTAAAATACTTTGCCATTCTTCAATGACTGCGTCTATATGCACATTAAAAATTGCTGGTGACAATGGGCATCCCTGTTTCATTCTCTGAACTATTATTTTAATTTAATTTTTAATGTTTTAATTGTTTCGCCCCGTCCAACTATTTTTATCCTTATTTCTACTATATACATTTCCGTTTTGGATATGTTCATGCTTACCCATGATTTCGTGAGAATCTTATGACATGTGTCGTGATGTAGCTCGATGGAAGCAAAGGAAGGGTTGAAGCAAAGAAAGTTTACTGCGCTATCCCTGCAACGTCACTATTGCTTGTGATCAGGATTATATTTTTGCCGATCCCTGCTCAATGTTATGCTCAAAATCATGTAAAGCATTAAAGGGAGTTTTTTTTAACATAAATTCACATGCAATTGCTTTTAATATATAAATTTATTTACATTTTGTTACTATTAATACATTAAGTGTGAATTGTTTCAGTTAATTTTTATAGTTTTAACATATTTCATATTTTCTTTGTTTTAATTAATTGTTTAATTTTTCAGTTAAATTTATTTATATTTCTGTTTTTCAAATGTATAATGTATTTTAAAATCTATCACATGTGACGAAGCCTATTATTTGTATGTCTAATGGTCTAATAAATGAAGAGTCCACTGCAAGAATGATGGATGTCACTTTCTTGTCGAAAATGAACCAATACTGTCAATGCATAGCTTAAGACATATAGAATGTACATACAGAGTTATATGACATTAACACTGATAGTCATTTTCCAGTAATGATCGGAAAATCACAGTTAAGCTTTGAGCGCTAAGCATTTCAAACTTTCAATTGCTTCTCCTGCAAAATGTATTCCAAATGACATCCATCATTCTTGCAGTGGACTCTTAAAATTGAATTGGAATACCATTATTACACTATCACAACTATCACTGTCACTACCACCACTACTAATCCTGGAATACTATTAATACACTATCACAACTATCACTATCACTACTACCACTACTACTACACCATCACAGTTTTTTACCACTACTACTATTATTATTGCACTATCGCAATTCACTACTACTACTACTACTACTACTACTACTACTACTACTACTACTACTACTACTACTGCACTATCACAGTTTTTTACCACTACTACTATTATGACACTATCGCAATTCACTACTACTAATATTACTACTACTACTACTACTACTACTACTACTGCACTATCACAGTTTTTTACCACTACTACTATTATGGCACTATCGCAATTCACTACTACTACTACAACTACTAGGTCTACTACCATCAGTATCACTTCTATTATTACAAATACCACCACTAATACTACTACTACTACTACTACTACTACTACTACCACTATCACAACTATTACTACCACTACTACTATTATTATTGCACTATCACAATTCACTACCACTACTACTACTACTACTACTACTACTACTACTACTAGGCCTACTACCATCAGTATCATTGCTATTATTACAAATACCACTACTACTAATGCCGTCACTATTACTACTACTACTACTACTACTACTACTACTACTACTGCAACAACTACTAATACTACTACAGCAACTACTACTGTTACTACTACTACTACTACTACTGCAACAACGACAACTACTAATACTACTACAGCAACTACTACTGCTACTACTACTACTACTACTACTACTACTACTACTACTACTACTGCAACAACTACTAATACTACTACAGCAACTACTACTGTTACTACTACTACTACTACTACTACTGCAACAACGACAACTACTAATACTACTACAGCAACTACTACTGCTACTACTACTACTACTACTACTTTTTTATTAAATTTGTATTCGATAATTTGGAAAACAAGTTGTATTAACATTTCTAGACGTCTTTAATTCCTAGTTAATTATAGACCGTGAAATCGGTTCGTTCGGACTTGGATAAGCAGAGTTGTGTGTGAAGATGATGGAGAAGAGAATGCACGGGCATGTAGTAGATCACAGGATGTAGGTATGATGGTTTGGGGGTCGTGGGGGTGGTTAGTAGCATCATCCCTCTCTCTACTGCATCAGCCACCCCTTTCATACAGCCCCACCGGTCCCGCACGGCGGAATGGCACCCGAGGGACCACGAGTTCATTCGACCTCTGCGCTATGTCCGAAGTTGCACCCTCTCGCTCGCTCCCGCGTCCTCTTCGGGCTCCTTGCTCCCTCTCGTTCTCTCTCCACGGGGTAATCAGGCGCCGCTACATTACAAACTAATTATGTTGCTGATTGCCGCTCTGATGTATGACCACACAGCAGGATACGACCAATCACGAGGTGGGATGTTGGGAGCGTTGCCAGCTCAGTCCACCGCGTTCTTTGCCTCTCCTCGACTCCTTTTCTGTGGTCGATGCAGCTCAATTAGAGCGGCCGTGTTTTGTTTTAAATTTTGTGCCTCGTTCATCTTTATATATAAAGTTGTTTTTCTGCACTGTGGTTTCCATAGTAAGAATTAAATTATGGAAGTTTCTGTATCAAGCCAAGTGGCTGAAATGAATTGGACAGTAGGCTATGTTGTCCAAAACACACAGGCTAAACATAGATGGGACGATACAATAATTTTTTACTTCCCGAATACTACATATAATTGCAGTATAAATTTGAAACTGATCAGAAAGAGAGAAAGAAATTGGCTTTGTCCCTGGCTAAGAAGAAACTGGATCATATAAGGAAACAAAGAGGAAAGTAGGAAATAGGAAAGACTGGAGAAATCTAGGTTTGCAGTGAAAGACCTGCCCTTGGGCAGAACACTAAATGAATGAATGAATTGTTGGCTGGATTATTTAACTCCGAAAAAAATCAAGAATGCTATATATACTTTCTGCTGTCACTTATTTGCAAAATTCGTTTATAGAATAAAATTTATTTATTTATTTTGCTTTGCAATATTAACTCAACTGTTGATCTGTTATTAAAAATCGGTAGTCTTTTTTTATTACAATTTGTGCTCTTTCTTGTAATAGTATAAATATTACAATACTTTTGGAATAAAACATTTAATAAATAATCAAATTTACTTCAGTGATTAATATCTCGAAATAGTAATATGCGTTACAAGAGCGGCGTGTTGAAGCTTTCATGTTCGAGGAAATGTTTGAAAAAGCGAAACTTACTTGAGCTTTTTTAATTTCCGGAATTTTAGACTTTCCGCGGATTGGTTTTGTGCGGAAACCAAGCAAATACGCACGATCTCGCACAAACATATTTTTGTTGGTTGGTCTCTTATTGCGTAACTCCGTCCTGTTAGTATTCCATCTTTATTCTCTGATTTTCTGTTTCGTTACTAGTGTTGATACATTTAGAAGGAGGGAAAAACCTCACTTCCAACAAACTTAGAAAACACTAGAATGAAAAGGCAATGCAAGAAGTCATAGAACAAATTCGAGAAAAGACGTGAGAGATGAATTCATCTGGATTCAATATTACACTTTCTAATGGAAATGCTGAATGCTTGTCTGCTTTTCTTAGTAGAGGCCATTTTGACTTTACAGTTTTCTTAATCTTGTAACTTTTTTATAGTATTCCATATTTGTACCTCCATTTTTATGAACGAAATATGTTAGATTTTGAAGAAATATTTTTTTTCAAACATTTTATAACATCTTACGAACTTCCAAGTCCGGTGTATCATTCACAGGGACATTAGCAATAAACAGGACGATACTTTACATTCGATATTAAAAAACTTGTAGGTATCAAAACGAAAAAAAAAAAAAATTATATTCCATATTTATAACACTTCCTCTATGGTCTTTGATATACAGGGTGGACCGCTCGAATGTACCTCATTTCAATTGCATGTGACTGGTGAACGGTTGAAGATAGAACCTTACGGTAATGTTTATATGAAAGGAGAACTCAACAAGTTTCGAATCCTGTCCTGTCGATGGTGCGCAGACACTGTTTCTTTTCGTAGTATCGATTGCCAAAATGACGACACCGCAGATGAAAGCGCAAACTGTGTTGTGTTATGCGGAGATTAAATCAATTGTTAGAGTTCATAGGTAGTATCGGCGAGTGTTTAACTATGATGCTCTAACTGTTAAAAGCATTAAGAAGTGGCACGATATACTTTTAGCTATAGGATCGGTGTTGAAGAAGCATGATGGTGGTCGTAGAACATCCGACGAAGTGGTTGCAAATGTTCAAGCCGCATATGCGTGAAGCCCGCGGAAGTCATTAAGAAGAGCTTCGCGGGAACTTCAAATATCAAAATCAACATTGCAACGAATTGTCCACAAACGTCTCAAACTGTACGCATACAAAGTGCAGTTAATGCAACGTCTGGAACCGGATGACAAACCCAAACGAGTGGAATTCGCCAATGCGATGCTAGATCATCTCGGCGTTGATCCTGATTTTATGTCAAAGATTTTCTTCTCGGACGAAGCCACGTTCCTTGTGTCAGGTAAAGTAACCGGCATAATGTGCGGAACTGGGGATCGCAGAATCCTCACGCTTTGGCCCCCGAGATCTCCGGATTTGACACCGCTCGATTTCTTTCTCTGGGGCTACATCAAAGATAAAGTGTAAGCCACCCCAGTCAGAGACCTTCATGATCTTCGGGAGCGCATCATAGAGGCTATTGAGAGCATTCCAGAAGACATGCTCCAACGTGCTTGGCAAGAAATCGTTCATCGCCTCGATATCGTCACAGTGACAGCTGGAGCTCACGTAGAGATATGGTGATGTGCATATCGAAACTTGTTGAGTTTTCCTTTCATATAAACGTTACTGTAAGTTTCTATCTTCAACCGTTTACCAATCACATAAATTAAAATTAGGTATATTCGAGCGGTCCACCTTGTGTGTGCGTGTGTGTGTGTGTGTATAATAACAAATTGATAAATTTTCTTTTTTTCCTTCGGCTTAATATAATTTAATTACAGTACATTCGATTATAATCTTCACCACAATGAAAAAATTACGTATTTGAATTTAAATAAAAAATATTTACAGTAACCCTGCAGTACAAAACACAGCAGTAAGTTTATTTTAAATTTCAATGAAAGAAATAATATAAACGCATTAAATAATACTAAAACGAAGAAATGAGTAACCTGGTTTCGAATAAATTCCAATACACCAAGCTTAATTAGTTTATGCTCTAGCGTTATGTGTTTCAAGTCATATTTTATAGCGATTTCATTACAGTAATTAAATATAATATTTTTCGAAATAATTAAGTCTCCGACCCAAATGTCAACAAGAGTATTTCGGCTAAATTTTGAATACGGAATAACGTTATGCTGTTCCCTTGAGCGAATTTTGTACCATTCTGTATAAGCTACTATACAAATTCCTAGAAAATTATAAACATTGGAATCTTAGTCAACAATGAAAGATAAACCTCTACTATATATACGACTATGTTTAATAATTTATAGTGAATCTTAATTTAGGATGGAAATGATTTAAATATTGTGATAAGTTATTTGTTTGTTTGTTTGTTTAACTAGCTAGTGAGTACAAATTAAAATTATAAAACAAAAATGTTTTTAGCCACTACCGTAAGAGCCAGGCTCGTGTACGGTGTGGTCTTAACCAATAATATAACATAAAATTTACAAAGTTACTTTACTAAATACAGTAAGTAAATTCAAACCAACAAATAATACACAAGAGCAAAAAAGAAGAATAAAGAGAAAAAGAGAGAAAAAATACATTTCATATAAATTGGCAATCAGACAGAAGCCAGTGTTATTCAATAAAAACATGAATATAGTCGACAGAAATAAAAGGTAAAAAAATACATACATTTTTAAAATATTTTATATATGAATAATTTTGTAAATTTCTTTTTTTAAAGATTCAATTTTAAAATATTTCAAATTTTGGAAATAGTTTGTAATTTTATTATAAAATCTTGGGCCGAAACTAGCACCATGTTTAAGAGCTGCACTTGTATGCCATTTAGGCTCAATTAATGGGAAAGGAGACTTTTGTCTTGAGTACGATATTCATGTCGATTAGATTTATGTTTTATTTGATTTCTGTGGTATAAGTTAGTAAACTATATTTATAAATTTATTCAATAGTTAATAGTTTAAAATCTGTATAAATTAAATTTGTTGGGTAATCTATATTTTTGGTTAGACATATTTGTATTAATCTTCAGTGCAATAAAATTAATTCTTTAAGTACAGAAGATGTTAAAAATGTTATATTTTATTTAACGACGCTTGCAACTGCAGAGATTATATCAGCGTTGCCGGATGTGCCGGAATTTTGTCCCGCAGGAGTTCTTTTACATTCCAGTAAATCTATTGACATGAGCCTGTCGCATTTAAGCACACTTAAATGCCATGGACCTGGCCCGGGATCGAACCCGCAACCTTGGGCATAGAAGGCCAGCGCTATACCAACTCGCCAACCAGGTCGACCAGATGATGTTACTCCACCCCAATTTATTATACCATATTGTATTAATGATTGTACTAAAACAAAAAATATTATTCTCAATGCCTCCTTAGTGATAAAATTTCGAAAATTATGTTCTAGTACTGAATAAACAGTATGAAAGTTACAGGAGAAAATAACGAAATTTCTGCCTTCATAGCCATGTGAAGCGAGTGAAATTGTTCCATAAATTGATTCTTCCGTTGACTTGTTGAAAGTGATGAGACTGAGTCCATGTTAGTCAATTATGTAGACTTTTCCAGAGCCCGAAAATTAATACTCGGAAACCACAGTAGCAATAAGAGGAATCTCGGAGCTTATGCGTCCGTGTCAAACACGATTCGCGAACTGTTGAGCTTTTGTGCTGCCCTTTTAGCTTCTGGTCAATAGGACATTGGTTGGCCCTCACTGCTAGACAGGGAATTAAAATTTGAGAACATCTCTCCGAGCATAATGGAAACACGCAATTCCCCTCAACACATTATTATGCGGTAACAGGCTTTTCTAATACACCTCCAGTACTTTGTGTATCTCTCTGATCATGCGCTGACAGCAAATATTATGTAGCAAAATCCCAAAATCACGAGTCCTTTAATCCTTTATGGCTCGGAGACGGTCCTCGCCGTGTTGTAAGTCCCTGATTCGTGCCGTCATTTTCATGCTTTGTCTCGCTTGTCATGTCTATACCAACCTCAGTTTTTATATTAGTTCAGTTCTATATTAGGCGATGATTGAAACCTTTCTACGGTGAATAGATTGAGAGATTGATGTTTCTGACTTCCTCTGTAACGGATCCTTATTTAAAATTTCTGCCCCTCTTCACAGAAAACGCGTCATCTGTTATCAATGTCGCGTCGAATGGAATATTGCAATGAGTAGGGATATACGTGCGTAAGGTGGAAATGTTGATTGTATGTATTCAAGCCATTGCTACTACACGGAATATTTATGTATTGTGTGTGACATTACCCCAAACGAAAATTTAATGTAGTGCCATATTTAGGATGTTTCTCGGTCATCATTGAGCATTTAATTCATGAGGAAAAGATATCGTATGTGTTAAGTCAGTCTCACTCAATTTTTGAAGTGAAACTTCTTTAGGCTGGGTACGAGTCGAACGCTGTGAAACAAATTTCTATGACGAACGTTTTTTAAGAGGGCTTTGCGTGTTGTTGCTACGGTACTGTGTGCGTTGCTATGTTATCGTGTAAGTAAAGTTGTTGATGTTTACAGTTTTTAATCATTTTACACAAATTTATTTATTTATGTCTGTAACAGGGCAAAGCCCCAATTACAAATAGACAGTACAAATATTTGCTTAGAATATAAAATTGAGATAACATAAAAAAGAGATAAAAAGAGATACAAATGGAAGGTACAATTGTAAATACAAATGAAAAATGAAAAACAAAACAGACAAATACATACTACATAAATAAAAGACACAGATACAGATATAAATGAAAAATACAAAATAGAAAACAATGAAGAATAGATAAATATAGATATCATAACCAAAAGATATAAAATGTAGCTATATGTGGCAAGTTACAGAGTAATAAATAGATAGAAATACAATTTAAAATCAACTACCTCCAGTATGTTAATAAGAAAATGTTTATATTTTATGTAAGAAATGCTGAAATCTAGATCCCATGTTTTACATATTTAATTGAATTTTGAACACATTTTTAACACTGGTGAATATTTCTTTTTGTCCTGAAGTGTTTGGTTTTTGATAATATAACAATTGACGATTTCTTAAATGTGATGTTCTAGCGTTAAGCTGGATTTGTGATAATATTTTGCTATTATCCAGTAGTCAGTTGGATATTTTATACAAAAAAAGTTGCTCAGCAAGTAATCTACGACTGGAAAAAGACATTAAATTAAATTTAGCAAGTAGATTGTTGTACGAAATTTTGTTATGAAAGACCGAATAATGATATTTTTTAAAATAAAGATATCTTAAAAATGGTTTTTGAATTTTTTCAATTTGATTGCTATGTGATTTACAAATGGGTGACCAAATTACTGAGGCATATCAGAAGACGTCCGAAATAAAACTTGTAGTTTCTAAAAATTGTTATCTTCTCAGCATTTTATTTCCCTTTCAGTATCGATATCTCTAAATCGATTAGCGGCGTCGTCATCATTATTACAATCTTTTTCTTTTGTTGAATTTTTTAAGTATAATGATTCCCGGCACTGTTGCCACTGTCGAGCAGAAGATTGTTACACGATTGTCGTTGATAAACTTCATGCTATACCCTTACTTCGAGTAGGGGAATTTACCACTGGCACGTAGAGCGCTTAGAGTAGTTGTAAGGGAATTTACTGTTTTATGGTAATTTATGCGAATTTACACTTACCCAGAACGTCACGTTTCTACGCCTGATAATGGAATTAAAACTCCGAGAGAGTGGAATTTTTGGTGGATAAAGAAGATGGTGTCAGCACTTTTAAATGCATCATCATCATCATCATCATCATCATGTTTCAAGGATCTAGACCAAAGGTCATCAGAACAATGCACTCTCGGGCTAGCATCTCTTACACGCACTGCACTGTGGTGTATCCGTGGCTGCTGGCGGGTAGGCTATCTCACACTTCCTGCTGCACGACAGGACATATTACGATACACTGCTTACCCGCTACGCATTTCAGCGAGTGCTGACGATCACTGATCTAGACCATGTTGGTCCGTTCCGAGTCCATTAAAAACTAGTCATTCCATCGTCGTCTAGGGTATCCAATTTGTCTGCGTCCTTTAGGGCGATAGGTTTCTACGACTCTTGCTTGCCATGTAGAGTACATTCTGGATAGGTGGTCTTTCCAACGCTGTCTGAAACTTTTAATGATCTCTTTAATTCGTCAGCGCCTGATTCTACTCTGATTTCTTTATAAGGTTTCTTTCCGAGTAATTTATAATTTTATATTTCGAGTAGAAACCACATTTCAGCAGAGTCAATCTTTTTTTGTTGTTGCTGTTTTAGTGTCCAAATCTCGGATCTATATATTAAAAGTAGAATGGTCATTACCTTATAATAATTTAAAAGTGTATTTCGGTTTGCTTTATTTAATAATTTTCTATTTATTTGTACACAAAACTGTCGGAATATTTTTATCTTTATTTCTACATCTCTCCTGTCTTAGTATGATTATACACTGATCTACAAAAAAAAAAAAAACTTTTTGTCTGCTACTGAGGAAATTTCAAGTGTTCTACACTGAAATTGATGCGCTGATTCCAGTTCTGTAATCAGCTTTATCATAGCACGTCAGGTTTTTGAGTTACGGAGCTGTAACATTAATTCTAAATCTTATTATTCATTACATACTGTACCGTAAAGTCAGAGACATAAATTGAGCTTAGTTTATATATTCTTTGTAAATTGTTATATTATATTATTTTAAATACATTTATAAGAAGATATATACTTACAATATGTAGTAAGCACTAAAAACTCTGCTTTTCCCCATGTGGTTGATCACTGTAGGAACCAGCAGAAATCACCCATCATGCTCGGACCGTATTGATTCTTGTATCTGGCTTCCATCGTTGATATGTCCTGATGGAACCTCTCACCATGTTCGTCACTTACAGCGCCGAGATTTGTTGGAAAAAAGTCAAGGTGTGAATGAAGAAAGTGCATTTTTAAAGACATGCAACAACCTAGATTCTGAAATGCTCTAATCATATTATATACTAGCTCAGCATAATTATCAGCTCGATAATTTCCTAAAAACCTAGTTGACACTAGTACAAATGTGTCCCAAGCTTCGAGTTCAAGAACACTCAGTTTTGACCTGAACGTAGTGTCACACATCATAATTAAAAATTTAAAATGTTATTATTTTAAAATTATGACGTGACAGAATAAAACGTGCTTCAGATCTGTAATCATCACACTCAAATTAGGGTTGGTATACTTGTTTTTGTTCAGTAGCAAAATCACAATAAAATAAATAGAATGGATCTAAATGTATTAAAAATGTAAAAATTAGAAATGTTATTATTTAAAAATTGTGACGTGATAGAAAAAACGGACCTCAGATCTGTAATCAGCACACTCGAATTAGGGTTGGTATACTTGTTTTTGTTCAGTAGCAAAATCACTGTAGACCAGTGTTATATGACAACATAATGAAGGAATTCAATTGTTCTATCATAGTATTTCCTGTTGTACTTTTAGCTCTGACTTGTATGCTCCACAAAATGCCATTACTATTGTCTTGGAGGAGAGATTTTCAAATTGAAACTTTTGCTACTTTACTGAGTTTAAAAATTGCTTCTTGTAATTCGTCTTCAGATCGAGCAATCACTACCTGGTCGTCCGCAAAAAAAGAAGAGTTGTGAAATCTTTCTCATTAATTAAGAGGTTCGTCCTCAGCAAAATCTTCTATTGATTAATCATTCATCAATGTAGATATTGAATAGTATTGGGGACAATAGACAATCTTGCTGAACTCCTTGGTTTATATGCATACTTTCTTCACTCATACTTTTACATTTTATTTTTATTAAGCTCTCTTTTTACAAACTTTGGATATTGTAGACTAAGTATTGAGGGATGCTTCTTTCTTTCAAAATGTTCATAATAAATTTCGATTCACTCTATCGAAAGCTTTTCATAGTCAATGAATGCAAATAATGTGTATAGATTAAATCCTCTTCGTTTCTCTATCAATAATTGTGATACAGTAACTATGCATTCCATACATATTCTTCATTTTCTAAATCCATTTTGAGCCTCATTCGTCATAGTTTGCGTTATTGTTGTTAATCAGTTGGCTAATACTCTCGTATACAGTTTATAGGAAGTGGGTAATAAATTAAATCCTCTATAATAATTGGACGGAGTTACGCAATAAGAGACCAAGCGCCAAAAACCTGTTTCGAGATGTTGGCCATTGAAGTAAGTCTGTTTTTTATAAAAAATTTTATGCAAGAAGTATTATAACATTCATACTATTAAAAAAATAACACAAATAATACGAAAAAAGGCTAAGTGAGTTTTAATAAGAGACCAGCAGTTGAATTAATATTTCAAAGCAAAATAAAACAATTAATTTTATGCAATAAACGAATTTTTGCTTATAAATAGCAGCAAAATTCAGATATCGCATTCTTGATTTTTCCGAGTTAAATTAACCTGCTATCAACAGATTTGTGCAAATATCTCATTTTTTTCAAATTGTCGGTTGGTCTATTATTGCGTAACTCCTTCCACTTTGGTATTCTGCTTTGTTTCCTTTCTTGAATATCTGAACAATAAGAGATGAATTCCATTCTTCAAGTGCCTTTTCAGTTCTCCATTATAAACTAATTAAATTTGTTAACTTATTTGAAACTAGAACTGGGATATGTTTAATTAATTCTGTATTTTTCCATCTATTCCTGGAGACTTTATTTTTATGTTCTAAATATGCAATTGCAGTGCATTCATTTTAATGGAATCCATGTTTTCATCTAAATTACAATGAAATGTGTCTTCTGAATTATTTGTGATGCATAGAACCTGAAAATATTTTAGTAAAGAGCTATCTGAGATGGGGTGTATTTCTGTATTATCTTCTCGTTTATGTTTATTCAGTTCTTTCATAATTTTGTAAGCTTTATCTTGCCGGCCATATGCATTAGGTTCGATTTTATTAACATATCTAGGCTTAAGGACTTTACTAATAGACAGTAGTATATTATGCATACTATTTAAAGGATGTAATTGATGTTTTTTTATTTGAAGTATTGTATTAGTGAAGTGTGTTGTGTCAGTGAAATATGTTTGTATCAGTGAAGTTTTATAGTTTATAGTGGTAGAGCAAAGTATTTCAACAGTGAAATGTTTTTGAAGTGTTAGTGAAATCAGGATAGTATCAGTGAAATGTGTCGTAGTTTCAGTGCAGTGAGTGAGTTGATAGTAAAATGAGTATAGTGCTGGAAGATACTCGTGCATGTATGAATATATACTCATGGATTTTAGTTCGAACTTAGAGTTAAGATACAAATTATATTTACTTTAAATGTTATTTTAAGCGATAGTGCTTCATTTAATTAGGATGCTCCTTGTTAATTTTATTATTATTATTATTATTATTATTATTATTATTATTATTATTATTTGCATTTATTATTAATTGTGTTTATTATTAATTGTCATTATTGAATGTAATTAGTTACCACTGCCACCGGGCATTTACCTATTTGAGTGCAGCTTTCTCGTTTTGTTTTTCGAATAGCTCTTTTTACTTGTGCTGCTTTTCGTTATAAGATATTTTCAAGTATATATCGTCTTTGTTATTTATAAACTTGAGATAAGCTTCTCGTTTTTCTTCTTCTCAATTCTTTGTTCCAAATGTGGAGGCCTCTTTTATTTACTCTCTTTGCTTTTAAGTACTTACTTACAAATGGCTTTTAAGGAACCCGCAGGTTCATTGCCGCCATCACATAAGCCCGTCATCGGTTCCTATCCTGTACAAGATTAATCCAGTCCCTATCATCATATCCCACCTCCCTCAAATCAATTTTAATATTATCCTCCCATCAACGTCTCGGCCTCCCCAAAGGTCTTTTTCCCTCTGGCCTCTCAACATAACACTTTATGTTCATTTCTGGATTTGCCCATACGTGCTGCATATCCTGCCCATCTCAAACGTCTGGATTTAATGTTCATGTCAGGTGAAGAAAACAATGCGTGCAGTCCTGCGTTGTGTAACTTTCTCCATTCTCCTGTAACTTCATCCCTCTTAGCCCCAAATATTTTCCTAAGAACCTTATTCTCAAACACCCTCAATCTCTGTTCCTCTCTGAAAGTGAGAGTCCAAGTTTCACAACCATACAGAACAACCGGTAGTATAACTGTTTTATAAATTCTAACTTTCAGATTTTTTGGTAGCAGACTAGATGACAAAAGCTTCTCAACCGAATAATAACACGCATTTCCCATATTTATTCTGCGTTTAATTTCCTCCCGAGTGTCATTTATATTTGTTACTATTGCTCCAATATATTTGAATTTTTCAACCTTATCGAAGGATAAATCTCCAATTTTTATATTTCCATCTCGTACAATTTTCTAGTCACGAGACATAATCATATACTTAATCTTTTCGGGATTTATTTCCAAACCTATCGCTTTACTTGCTTTTACTTCCAAACCTATCACTTTGCTTGCTTTACTTGCTTTTCTTGCTTTTAAGTACACTTTCGTATTTTCAGCCAATACTCCACGAGTTCTCCACATCACACGTTAACATTATTCTACCCTATCTATGACTGGTGTAGGCGATACACTTCTCCACAAACTAACGTCAAGACTGCAGTATTAATTTCTATGAGGTATGCGTTTTGAAGACCTATCAGAACGCACTTAACGATGCTCGACCTCATTTCTAGTAGTCGTTGTTTATTAAAGTGATGAACAGTAATGCAACATCGCTCTGCTATGATTAACCTGGGATTTTGGGGAATTCAAAGTTAGAGCTGTCTCTAAGGACAGAGAGCGCCCTACGGATCCCTTGTGATTTAGTGATTTTCTAATTAATATTGCGTTTAAATGTAGGCGCTCAGAATTGTTCAAACGTTCCTCTTTCGATGATAATTACTGTCATAAAATGAATTCTTCCTTGAGTTATTTTATATCTTTCTATGTAAATATATTAAATACAGTATCAAGTAGGCTTATTATGTTACTGAAAGAAAAGTCTAGAGATTTTGTTAGAGATGCAAATTTTGAGAATCAATAATATCGAAAAGGGAAGGCAAGGCTAATCAAAACAGAAATCCTGATAGAGCTGATATTTAAACCTTGCGGTGAATTTCGGCGAAGTTCGGAGGTCCTAAACGCTGGACCTCCTTGGGATTTTTTAAGATGCGAAAGTGAGAGTAGTGTGCGGAAAACAACGGAAGACTACCGCATTTATCTTTCCAAAGAAAAACTGCAAACATGGCATAATCACTGTAAAAATCGATTTGGATGGCGCAGCCGGTAGAGTACTGGCCTCCTGTTCCCGAGGTTGCGGGTTCGATCCCGGCCGAGGTCGATGGCATTTAAGTGTGCTTAAATGCTACAGGCTCATGTCAGTAGATTTACTGGTATGTGAAACAATTCCTGAGGAACAAAATTCCGACACACCGGCGACGCGGCGATATAATCTCGACAGTTGCCAGCGTCGTTAAATAAAATATAATAATTTTTTTAATTTTCCACGGTAAAAAATTCCGGACATAAACGATACCCCAGTTCGGATGTCTGGGAGGAGGATGCTGGGAAAGAACACATTATGACTTAATGCTGGAAGGAATGGTGAACGGGAAGAAACATCAGGGCAGAAAAAGGTATGAGATGATAATATTAATATATTTGGATCGTGTGCGGAGACTAAGGGAAGGCGGAAAAGAGGGAAGCTTGGAGAATGCTGGTTGTTATTGATTTGTTTATTTCATGGCCTACTCCATATAAATACACACATTATTTTGTGTTACATTATCAAAGCATAACATTTACAAGAGAGTATTTATCATTTATGCTGAGTCAAACTTCTATTGGTATGTAAAATAGAATGGAGATTTCAAATATGTAAAATTTAGACAGGGAGAGAAATAAATCGTCCGTCCTTAATTAAGGATGACCACTAGAATCCGGAAATTAATAGCTTCTTCTTCTTCTCTCCCTTAATTTAACCTCTCTCTTTTACTGTTGGTTCTAATTACACGACTCATGCCACCCGGGCCGAAATTAATAGCAAATAAATATAATTATTTAAATATGTATATTGTTATAAAAATAAAATGTAATAATTAATCACCATTGATTATCAATTATAAAATAAAATCTTAGAAGATAACCTTAAAATTAGACTTATAAATACAAATGTTCTTTAAAATTAGCATATCCTTAATTAAGACCTTTTGAGTGGTATAAATGAAATTGTATAATCTGCAGGGAATCTTTAAGAATTTGCAAGATGGTTTTTTGAATTTCAAAAGATGGTATTGATAATTGTATTAAAAAATTATATGTAAATTTTGGTAAAGAACGACGAGCACCAAAAAATAAACCTGACCAATTGAAGAGAGGGATGTTATACTTTGGACTGAGGTAGCGATTACAAGGCTCATAAATGGGCCTCTTTTCATGATCAACCAGAAAAAAATAGGGTGTTATTTTTTTGCCACACTCTGTACATGAATCAATAGTTTTGTGAAACCACAGCCACAAGTTTTAGTTAGACATCTCCAACTTTTGTTTTTGGTATTTTTCATAAAATTAATACATAAAGAGTTAGCCTATTAGCAATATTCCATACTTAATTAACACACTATATAGATTTAACTGTGGTTCCTTTTATCTTTGACTTACTTTTATTGAAACCATTGTTCTTTTTATCTTATCTTCAATGGAAGCCTGTAAATTCAGGAGGTTGTTTAAAATAAATGTAAGAAAAAATATATACGTTGTCACCAACCATCAACTACTGGTATATTGTTCAAAGATACTGTTTCAATTAATTATTACTTCAGCGATTAAGTTGGTGAAGCATTGGAAATACGTTTTATGAGATGAATAGCGGGATACACCGAATTTTACTGCAAGAGAAATGGGGAAATCTTACATAAATTAAAGACTGAATCAATATTGGACGATGATCCTGTAAATTCAGGAGATTGTTTTTAATATATAGGCTAAATATAAATGTGTGTGTATATGTATGTATATAATAACATGTAGAACAACAATATTTCTAAGTTGTCATCAATCATCAACTGTTAAAATGTTGTTCACAGAGACGGGTTCAATTGTTATTTAAGTACCTAATTTGAAGCATTGGACTCTCGAAATGTGATACAAAGAGCAGTGCATTGTTTGAAATGCGTTTTATGAGACGAACAGCGGGATGCATCGGATTTTACTGGAAGAGAAATTTATAAATTTTAGATAATTTAAGGACTGAATCAATACTGGACTAGCAGAGAGCCCGGGTTCGTTTCCCGCTTGCGTTGAATTTCCTGGTTGAGATTTTTCAGGGTTTTACTTCAACCGTAAGGCAAATGCCAAGAAATTCGGGCCACAACGTCCCTGAATATCACCGGCCTCATTCATCACCGAAATCATATTCATAACAAATCAGTAATACATAGACAGTCGCCATCTAGTTCACAACAATAGAACCAATCTCAAAATAGTACACAGGCCTTCGGATCTCATCCAAAAGATAAACTCGCGATATGACCAAAGATGTAAGAGCGAGTATAAATAACAGCGAGAGAGAAAAAAAAATACTGGACTACATCAACAGTCACCAAAATAACTGGAGAAATCATATTAGTGGTATGTAGGTGATATCCAAAGGAAAATCTTAAAATAGGCATACCATCCTAATGGGAAAAGGTGTGAAAGATAGACTTGTACTTCAGACTGTAACAGGTCTAATGGCCTTTTACTTCATATATAATGATAATGTTTGGTGGATAAAATCACAGTTTGTGGAAGATTAATCAGCACAACCATCATAATGATCAGAACCACCACTATTAGCATCACTACTACTAACACCTTCAGCAGCAGCACTATCGACGTTATTTTAAAATTTGACTTTCCCTATTCCTGTAAAAATGGGGAATGGCGGCAAGTTCCTTTCTTCCTCCATTACATACATCGCTGTCTAGTGACATAGTTTGTTAAATAATAAGAATAAAAATTAACTATGAAGACCTACTGCATATTTTAGACGAAATCTCACACAAATTTAATTTCACAATGTCAAATTTTGCTAAATAATTTTATTTTGCGCAATGTATAACCCTTAACTTGTCGTTATTCGTATTCATACTATGGATCTGATCTACATTACATTCGTAAAGAATGAATTAATGAATGGATGGATGGAAGAATGATTGATGATGATGATGATGATGATGATGATGATGATGATGATGATGATGATGATGATGGGATATCACAAGGGAACCGGAATACTTGGAGAAAACCCCTATGTTGTCTGGACCACTGGCTTGCCCAGCACAAGTTATAAAGTAAGGATGGATTAATGAGGATTTAAACCCCGGCTTTCTGGTCTGGCTTATAAACTCAGCGGTATAAATGTTGAAAATATCGTATTATAGATCCAGAGATGTAGACAATAAACTGGTCAGACTAAAAAGAACTGGTACAATAAAAAGAATTTTATCTAGAAAAGTAAGAAAAGATGCAATAATAAAATTCTATAATATAATGGCAGTACCGATATCCAATTAAGGTTTAGACATATGAACTCTAAGAGGAAGAGATGAAGAGAACTGAAATATCAGAAATAATTTTTTCAGATCAATAGCGGGATGCAATTTAAATTATTATACACTCACTCACTCACTCACTCACTCACTCACTCACTCACTCACTCACTCACTCACTCACTCACTCACTCACTCACTCACTCACTCACTCACTCATTCGTTCATTTTTCATTCGTTTGTTCGTTGGTTGGTTCGTTCATTAATTAATTCATCCAAATTGTATTGTACCTGCTGTTGTAGCTCCAAGACTATTTTGGAATTAGATTTGTAAACTTTTTCACGACATAAAATTCGGCCTGGAGAATCACTACATGCTAATAACTCTTTTTTCACCAGAAGTAGACATCTGGTTTTTCACAATTCTTGCATAATATAGTCATGCTGTATGGGAGGAATTATGACTAAAATGTTTCAGTAATTTAATAGAAGGGTACAAGAAAATAAATGGAAAGAACATTAAGAACGAACGAAACCACATAGGGTACCATACAAACTGCTTCATTATAAATCAGATGGAAGAATGGCTGAGAACCAGACTGTTCTAAGTCCAACTTTTTATAAGAAAGAAATCTGTGTTTCATTGTGTTCCATATTCTTGTCAGCATGTATGAATCGAACAAAATTATAAATATTCCTATCCATGAGGTTGCTATGAAGCTGTTCCAAATTGTTTCATGAAGCTTTGAATATCAGGCGCTTAAAATAGCTCTCCTGAAAAAAAAAAAAAATATATATATGTGTGTATATATATATATATATATATATATATATATATATATATATATATATAAAATGGACTTGGAACGGTCTGGTTCTGAGTCATCGAAATATTAAACCGATCATCATCATCATCATCATCATCATCATCATCATCATCATCATCATCATCATCATCAAATTCTGGTGTAATACATAACTGCATCTACTTGTAATGTTGCAGAAATGAAGTCTCAGAAAGTATAGTAATCCAACATTTCCTCCCGTTATTAGAGACAGAGAAATAACTCGACCGGCCTTAATTAAGGATGACCAGGAGGATCCGGAAATTAATAGCAAACAAATATAATCAATTAAATATGAATATTGTTATAAAAGTAAAATGTAATAATTAAGCACCATTGATTATCAATAATTATAAAATTAAATCTTAGAAGATGACTATAAAATTATACTTATAAATAAAAGATTTTATTTAAAATTAGCATATCCTTAATTAAGGCCTTCTGAGTGGTATAAATGAAACTGTATAATCTGCAGGGAATCTTTAAGAATTTGCGAGATGTTTTTTTGAGTTTCAAAATATGGTATTGATAATTGTTTAAAAAAATTATATGTAAATTTTGGTAAAGAACTCCGAGGACCAAAAAATAAACCTGTCACTGACCAATTGAAGAGAGGGATGTTATACTTGGCACTAAGGTAGGGAATACAAGGTTCATAAATGGCCCTCTTTTCCTGATCAACCTGATGAGCTTGGTTTAGATCTCTCTCCATGCGTATAGTTGGATCTATGATAATAGCCTTTTGTTGTTGCCTGTTTATTGATATTATATCCGCTCTTCTGTGAGAGTCGTCTTCAGAAATGCAGTGGACCTCTTCATGAACTTCCCAACCCTTGTTCCGAAGAAGACAGGCGATAGCTCCACGGACTCTATGATGCCTGTTGTTACGCAATAACTCTCCTTTCCGAGAATAACTCCTAGACAGTGGCGGTGCGTCAATAAGAGCGCAAGAGCACGTGAACACCTTGTTTCCATTAATGCACGACTAGTTTTATTATTTGATACCATACTGACGTAGTGGGGATGTATAATATCAGAATCGAGTATTTTAAACTTCCCGCATCTTGTATAAACTTCTTATGTAAACTTGGCAACATCCGTTCACGTACAAGCCGTGCTCTTTTCGAGATGGTTACAGAAATTTCACGCATGCGCGGGAGAAAATTGTCTTTAGCTGGCCGCTTATGACTCGTCAAGAGCACAAAGCGTTAAGTGAACATGATGAGTATCTATCCTACAGATGTCAGGTGTATCGACGCCTATCGTTCACGTGCTATATCTCGAGGAGGAAATTTAATAGCCTGTAGATGTCAGCATCTGACTGTAGGAAGGTTTACTTTACGAGGATGTGTGTACAGTGCTGCTATGAGAGTGTAGTTTGTGAATTACTACACTTCAGTGTCGGCATAATAGCATAGTTTGACTTTTAAACACGTGCTGGCTGAATGTGGTGGTGGTATGAATTTAAGTATCTGTATGGTGGTCTATTATATTTAAGAATAATATTTACTGGCTTGTATTTATAGTAATCAATCTACGCGAATGGGATTACAGTACTGGTATAGGCTATAGTGTATCAGTGTGTTGTGAATCAAAATATATTACTGAGCACACGCGTTTGTAAATAACGGGACTGTGGTATGTATTCATTTTTAGCAAACGTGAACAATGAACTCTGTTCAAGCAATTTTGAACAGTAAAGAACTGGGTAAAATGGCTTACCAGGAAAAATTGGAAATAAAAAGACTGGGTTTCATTATTATTATTATTATTATTATTATTATTATTATTATTATTATTATTATTTGTTGTTTTGAATTTATATACGGTTTTTTTTCGATAGTGACACATTGGAATCATGACATTTCATATTAGACTAAACGTACGATTTCAAATTCTCTTCGATTTTGGAACCACAAAATTGTGAACACACATAATATTTTATCACGAGCCGCCACTGCTCCTAGATCAAAAATTGGAAAGTCATGTGTAGTAGGAGGTAGGCTACATTATAAATTTGATCATCTTCAATTAATGACATGAAAAGAAATAAACCTCTTAAAATTAATATAAATTGTTACTGGCGTGTGTTAAGCGTAACATAAAATGTCAATAGCATCGCCAAATCTTACTATGGACTCCGCCGATTTGTCTGTGAATATCGAATGGTTCGGCTGCTCTGCTTGATACTGCTTGCACATTAACCTCTGCATAAAATTTACCCGAAAATACCAGATAAAATATTACCAACGGTGCGCAATAATTGAGAGTACAAAATAATAATAAAAGAGTGCAGCGTTATTTTCAAGGGACCATATAAACGCACTGCACATGTTGCACTGCGGACGGCACTCGTTCAACTTTGCTGGGATGCACCTGGAACGGCTGAGCCCCTTGTTTATAGGGTGGGATGGGGTGGAGAGGGGCCTATCCACGTATTCGTTAATTATAGATGGTCGGAACATAAAACAGTTATAATGACGAAACAGAAAATACAACTAATAAATAATAGCGCATTTAGTAGGCAATTCTTCAAATAACCATATGCCTGATTGCGGGAGCCAGCCCGGGACGAATATAATTGCGTTTTATTACAGTAACTGCTGCATATTATGGACTTCGTGTGGTTTATGAGTTTTAAACGTTTGGGGACATGTGTGGATGCTGGGCGGCGGATAAAGTGCGTGTGGAAGGGGTGGGCGGGTATGAAACCTGAGGGGTGGGGGGGAACAGTTGGAAACAAAACTAAAAACAACACAAACAAAAACAAAACATTAAAAAAAGAACGGTATGATGCGTTGTCATTATTAGTCTAGGCCTGTTCCGGTATTGCCAATATGTGCAATGCACAATCCACCCCCTTGCTACCCACCCTCTTCCACATACATACACTTTATTTATCCATCCCCAGCGATGTTCACATCACGGGCAATTAATAACGCCGATAATCTTATTTAATGGCGCCCAACTACATCATGAGCTGCTCTCGATGATTTTTTTAAATTCGTTTCGAAAACCAAACTCACTCACACCCTTCTCCCTCTCCGGCTCTTTCCACCCTCCCATCATCCCAATATACGCGATTTGCTGCATGAAATGTAATCAAACTACTGTTCTGGAATGGGGAGGGTGCGGGGATGAGTGTTCATATGTGTGAGTGTGGGTGGAAGGGTGGGCTCTCCCACCCCCTCAATTAAATAGTTCGATATGCATACTAATACCTACCTGTCGATCGCTGGGGGTGGGGGGGTGAGTTGCACATGCACATTGACAGCACATAAAGTGCGGCGTCGCCTCCCACCCCTTTCTCGCCCCCCTACCCCAAGCCCCGGTTTGAATTGCGCCCAGCGGACCGTGTTTCACAAGCTGCCCAAACACGTGCACCATACATGTACAATAACCGCCAATTTAACAAACCACCTACCATCAAACCGCTCATCTCTGTACTATAGCATAGCCTTAACTATATTTCCTACCTGCCGACCGCCCGCCGGCCCGCCATGTTTTCACGCACAAGTGACGTATGTGGCTGGCTGCATGGCCGATAAGGTCTCCTCCCCCCAAAATGCCCCATCCCGCAGTCTGACTCTCGCCCATTTCTGCTCTATTTACCAGAAGCAGCCGCAACCTGCCTCACATTGCAAAACTGCATCTTCACTGTTCCTGTTAGATGGTTGAAAGCGCCTCTTAAATCTTCTGTCCCTTTTGAGTAGGCCTATATTCACAAAAGTTTATTGTAAGAGAGATAACAAGTTAATATTACTAAATTCAATATTTTGAAATTAAAGGACGAGGAAACTAAGCAAAATTATCAGGTCGAAATTTCGAATAGGTTTGCCACTTTAGAAAGTTCCGACGAAGTTGAGAAAGAATTAGATGTTAACAGCATGTGGGAAAATATCAGAGATAGTATCAAAATTGCAGCTGAACGGAGCATAGGTTATTATGAAACTAAGAAAAAGAAACCGTGGTTTGATGAAGATTGTTGCATGGTAGTAGAAAGAAGGAAACAGGCAAAATTGAAATTCTTACAGGATCCAGTTGAGGAGAAGAGAGATAATTATCTCAATGAAAGACGGGAAGCAAATCGTACACGTAGGAATAAAAAGAATTTGGGAAAGGGAAATTGTACCAGAACAATGGAAGGAGTCCATAATTGTACCTATTTTTAAGAAGGGGGACAAAACCAACTGTGGTAACTTTCGAAGAATATCACTTTTGTTGACGTCGTACAAAATTTTGTCCAATATTCTTTTGAGAAGATTAACTCCGTACGTAGATGAAATAATTGGGGATCATCAATGTGGTTTTAGGCGTAATAGATCGACTATTGATCAGATTTTTTGTATTCGACAGATAATGGAGAAAAAATGGGAGTATAAGGGTACAGTACATCAGTTATTCATAGATTTCAAAAAGGCATATGACTCGGTTAAGACGGAAATATTATATGATATTCTTATTGAATTTGGTATTCCCAAGAAACTAGTTCGATTAATTAAAATGTGTCTCAGTGAAACATTCAGCAGAGTCCGTATAGGTCAGTTTCTATCTGATGCTTTTCCAATTCACTGCGGGCTAAAGCAGGGAGATGCATTATCACCTTTACTTTTTAACTTCGCTCTAGAGTATGCCATTATGAAAGTTCAGGATAACAGGCAGGGTTTGGAATTGAACGGGTTACATCAGCTTCTTGTCAATGCGGATGACGTGAATATGTTAGGAGAAAATCCACAAACGATTAGGGAAAACACGGAAATTTTACTTGAAGCAAGTAAAGCGATCGGTTTGGAATTAAATCCCGAAAAGACAAAGTATATGATTATGTCTCGTGACCAGAATATTGTACGAAATGGAGATATAAAAATTGGAGATTTATCCTTCGAAGAGGTGGAAAAATTCAAATATCTTGGAGCAACAGTAACAAATATAAATGATACTCGGGAGGAAATTAAACGGAGAATAAATATGGGAAATGTGTGTTATTATTCGGTTGAGAAGCTTTTATCATCTAGTCTGCTGTCAAAAAATCTGAAAGTTAGAATTTATAAAACAGTTATATTACCGGTTGTTCTGTATGGTTGTGAAACTTGGACTCTCACTCTGAGAGAGGAACATAGATTAAGGATGTTTGAGAATAAGGCGCTTAGGAAAATATTTGGGGCTAAGAGGGATGAAGTTACAGGAGAACACAACGCAGAACTTCACGCATTGTATTCTTCACCTGACATAAATAGGAACATTAAACCCAGACGTTTGCGATGGGCAGGGCATGTAGCACGTATGGTCGAATCCAGGAATGCATATAAAGTGATAGTTGGGAGACCGGAGGGAAAAAGACCTTTAGGGAGGCCGAGACGTAGATGGGAAGATAATATTAAAATTGATTTGAGGGAGGTGGGATATGATGATAGGGACTGGATTAATCTTACACAGGATAGGGACCGATGGCGGGCTTATGTGAGGGCGGCAATGAACCTTCGGGTTCCTTAAAAGCCATTTGTATGTATGTATGTATGTATGTATGTATGTATGTATGTATGTATGTATGTATGTATGTATGTATGTATGTATGAGAAAACAAGTTATAGAAGAAAAGGCGAACACTGGGAAAACAGTGTATATAGGGTAAACCGTAAGTAATGTCATTATTTTCACCGGAGTATTCTTTGAAATATTTCACACAAAATAGTTTAATACAGTTTTGCTTGTTTTTGCTTCCTTTTCGAGAAAAATATGCTTTTATATTAAACATTTCATAGCGTATTTTGAGAAAGCCATTGAATTCCCTATATTCTCAGTCATTATAAGAGAACAGTATAGCCCCAATATGGTAATAAGTGACTGAATGAATTGTAGTTTTGTTCATTAAATGTGCAGATATTTGATCAGAGTAAATGTAGCATTTTAAAATTCCTTTTCAGAACGAAAAGTTTTACATTTGTTCAGAAAAATTTGAGTTTTGATAAAATTACTATTAATCAGTATTTCTTTTGTAGGTTGTGAATTGAGGGAGAACCCACTTTTCTAACAAAATTTAGATTTTTTTTTTTCACCTCTAGAATGTTGTGGCATAATTGCAATATCTCTGGCAATAGCTTAACGCACTGGAGTTTTAAATTTTCACCAGAAATACTCAGATTCTTCTTAGAATACCTAATTTACGTATTCCCGTTTTGTGATTTATCCTTCTCTCTGACTGGATCACTCAGTTTATATTGTACTTTGTTATTTTGTAAAATGCACTCATCTAAAGAATTTAATAATTGGACACCTATTTTTTACATTGAATTAAAAAATTTGCTTGAGGCAATGTTCTTGTGTAATATTTAAATTTGTTACTGTCAAATTCCACATGATCCAACTCGTCACTTTTTAAACTCACATGTTCCAAACGGAGTACTCTCAGAACACACATAATCCAAAGGTTATTGTCAAAACTCGTATGATCCATAATTTAAAGCTAAATAACTTTTACTCCTGTATAAATATATATAGTTACAAATCTGAATAGTAGTTTTTAATCATTTCTCTTTCATTTATTAATCTTCATTGTGAAGAAAATGGACTCCAAGTATTATAAACATGTTTATGCTCGACCATGCCGAAATGTAGTAATTATACACCTGGTAGCAGTCCTTTAATGCATGTCATTAAAGTACACCTATTCATTAAAGTTTAGGTTTTCGATTATTCTCGGATATGCAATCGAAAGACAAGTATCGAAACGTCGCGGAGGCTGGAAATCCAATACTGTCGCAGAAGGTTATGTTCTGTTACTATAATAATTAGCGTTAATTGTAAATAATATTCAAATAAATTCAATTTGTCATCTCGTTTTTGAATGTCGAATTCAATTTCAAGGTTATATCAAGATTAATGTTTATTTTACTCTCTAGATTATATCAAGGTCGTCGACATTCGTTGCCCGGAAAAAATCAATACTTTCGCGTCTGCGCACATCTCACAATTTATGATGTAGGCTATTGCACTCACTCACATAACAATAACGTGAATACTTATGAATAATTTCAAGTTAGAAATATGGTCGCACATAAAAAGTCGTATGGAACTTGCCTATAATGGTAATTAAGACGCTCGTATGAAAATTATGAAACTCGCTTGCGCTCGTTTCATAAACATCCTCGCGTCTTAATTACTACCATTATAGGCTCGTTGCATAATGTACTATTTCCGTCATTTGTGAAAATTTTCATTTTTGGAACAAGTAAGTTATGGCTCTAACTCTAACCGACTCAATTACAGTGGAAACTCTTAAGTTTCACAGAAAACAAGTTCGACATTCCTATAGTTCGACTGCTTACGTAGGAGAATTAGACACGCCCCTATACGGGCACTAAGAAATGGGTTTGACATTTGAATGGGAATTGGTTCTGTGTATTGTAGTGATACTTTTGTTAAAGGAAAACAGAATATTTTATTGATTAGGACATCCATATTTAATCACTGATTTTAAATTAATGAACTCTTCTTTTTCTATTTGAAAATTGTGCCGTTTGTGAGATGGAACTGTCGAAACCCACTGTGGTACTAGGATTAGGGGCAAATTTTGAGTATGATCTAAAAAGAATTATTGCTTTATCAACTTTAAGACAATTGGGTTTAATAATAGGTATTTCGTCGGTTTATTATATACTGTATATCCCTTTATTGGTAAATAATTTTTATATTAATAATTTATTTTATGCTCGACCATGCCGAAATGTAGTAATTATACATCTGGTAGCAGCCCTTTAATGGACCTCATTAAAGTACACCTATTCATTACAGTTCAGGTGTTCTACCAATCAGAAAACAGCATTGTAGCAATATGAAAGCGCAAGTATCGATTATTCTCGGATAGGCAATCGAAAGACAATAGCGAAACGTCACGGAGGCTGGAAATCCAATACTGTCGCAGAAGATTATGTTCTGTTACTGTAATAATTAGCGTTAATTGTAAATAATATTCAAATAAATTCAATTTGTCATCTCGTTTTTCAATGTCTAAATCAATTTCAAGGTTATATCAAGATTAATGTTTATTTTACTCTCTAGATTATATCAAGGTCAATGACATTTCTGTCTCGGAAAAATCAATACTTTCGCGTCTGCGCACATCTCACAATTTACGACATATTGCACAAGGTCAGTTCCGCTCCCCAGTCAGATAAGAATAACATGAATACTTATGAATAATATCAAGTTAGAAACATGGTCGAGCATAAAAAGTCGTATGAAACTTGCCTATAATGGTAATTAAGACGCTCGTATGAAAATTATGAAACTCACTTGCGCTCGTTTCATAAACATACTCGCGTCTTAATTACTACCATTATAGGCTCGTTGCATAATGTCCTATTACTTGTGTATAATTATAGCATTTTTGGTTAAAATACACAAGTCTCGGGGTGGGTAGGAAATACAAGTACAGTACTGTATTCGTTGATGGATAACCAATAAGAATTTGTATTCATTTCAACTGCCACACCCATTACCCTTATTGGACTGAAATTTCAATTCTGTTCAGTCCAACTTAGGAGAGTCAACTGTATAAGGAAGGCATAATTTTCGTGCAGCAAGTTGTCCTGGAGTCACTGAATTTGTAGCTGTAAACAGTACCGCTTCCCCTAGTGAGAAGAATCCATATGGGTAAAAAACCTCGCATTTTTTAATTCGCTAATTTTTTCCCTATTTATACAAGGTGCTGAGAACAGTGCATTTTCAAAAATATACTATCGAAAGTCAAACGGTTTTCCTATTATTGAGCGACAAATTTAGCGTATTTTATAAAAACAAGCCTCTTTCGGCGGTCAGAACTCTGGAACCATTTACTGCAGAACATTGAACGAGAGCTAATTTTGAAGCTGACATTTGGTAGGTTATGTTAAGAAGTAATCCTTATTTTTATTGTATACAGAGAGACATATAATCTGATTTTACTTAATTTTAGGCTCTTTGCCAATTTGTAGAAATGTAAAAAATATTGAGAAAAAACCTTGCTTTATTAAGAGGGATTCGGCATTGTTTGCTTAGTGGCTCGGCAATAAGTTTCGAGGGTATTAAATAGATTATTTTCACATGCCTAGACTTGAACGGCGCAGTACCGGACGCACTGGCCGAGAGCTGAAGATAAGCGAGCGTTGGGCGTCATTTTACTCCTGTGTTTATGAAAACTTGTGATAAAGCTAGCCCAGCTATGCGCTACTGGACGAAACATCACGTGTTTGTCTCCTGGCCTTGCTTGTCTCGTCTAGCTCCCGCCTCACTGTCAGCTGGTTACTTCACGCGAGTACTATTTATTTTCTTTATTTGACATTTTCAATACTTTCTTATCAACGGTGCACCAGTAAAAAATATGGGCCATATTCATAGACATTTTTAGCGCGGGCTTTCGGTGGATTATCAGCGTTTTTCATATTCATAAACCAGTGTTAGCGATAGGATATGATTTGAATTCTGTACTAGTAACCAGTGGATAGCCGGGGCTAGCTTAGTACGCTCGTAGCGCGTACTGCGAATTGCCTATGACTAGCACCGTATGTGTTTATTTGTACTTTCAATGCAGAATCTAACCATATATTTTAAAAATATTTTTTTCCTTGGCAAAGTCGTCTTAATGAAGAAAAATCTAAATTTCTCCATTTCCATAAAAAGTAAGAAAAACTGTTTACATGTCAATATAAACTTTAATTTCTCAGCATCCAAATAAACCATGATTTTGATCATTGGTGAAAGGGTTTCGGAGCCATAACAGTTTAAAGTTGCTAATTTTATGAAAATACGATAAATTTAAATATTTTTAATTTAAACCAGCGGTGACCAAAACGAGTGTCGTGATTACATCGTGTAATCACAGACATTCAAACGGGTACGAGGAGTTTCCTGTACATTGCTGTGTGTTTCATTCACGTACTGAAGGCAAGCAGTGGCGTTACCATGTCGCTCTACAAACTCTGTCTCTACAAGCAGTAAGAGGTGGTTTCGTAAAGAATGAGAAGGAGAACTTTTCTGTTGTTCTGCCGGACAAAATGTAATATGTTTACTTTGCTCAACGGTTCAATTAGAAGTACATAGAAACATTAATTGCCACGCTGAATTATGTATTATGTATTATTATTATTATCATCATCATCATCACTGACCACTAAATATGTGTTTCTATAATTCTTCTGTACGTGTATGAATATTGATATTTTTAGATTTTCTCCCGAGAAGGATAAAATTATTAGGTTTTATTTCAATTTTAATCTTCTTCATTTTTAGATGAGGGTAACTATTTATTAGTTATTCATTTAATAGTGATATTGTAGAAAAACTGATTCAATAGTATGTGCCAACGAACTGTTAAACGCCAGGAATTGACATGTCTTAAATCATAGCCAGGAAGAGAAAGATGAGATAAATAAATGTAAGGAAGTCAGCTACCTAATAGGGTTTGAAATATCTCGTGCTCTAAAGCCTTTTAATGGAACAGAATTTTTCAAAAGAGAAATAATTAAAATAGCTTAAATAACTTGTCTATAACAAGTTTTTAATTTTGAAAAACTACTAATTTCTCGACTAAGTGTCAAGAGAAGAATGTAGAAAATTCCTGATTATGTTCAAGGGGAAGGTTAAAAAAAGAAGCAAGAAAAATCGTATATTATTCACTGGCTCTTGATGACAGCAGTGACATTACTGATACAGCAAAGCTTGCGATTTTTATTAGCGGGTTGATGAAGAACTCAATGTTAGTGCACGAACCACCACTGGTTGTAGTTTTCATGCCAAGTACCTCTTCCCCGTCTCCTTACTACTTAGACTGTCTCTCGCGTGTAATCACAGCTGTTCGAGTTTTGGACACCGCTGATTTAAACACTATGAAGTTCTGATGCCTCAAACTGTACACAAAGCATTGTATCACAGTAGTTGTCAACGGACAGAAAAAGTTTCATTGTATTTAAAAGTTGCAAGGTCAATTTTCTCTATATTTCAATCGATTTGAGATGGAATAGCCCATATAGTAATTTAAGAGTCGGCAAATAAAGCACTGCAGCAGTAAATGCAATTAACGATTTTCTTTTGTAGCATTCCAATTAGAAAGAAACTGTGGTTGTCGATTTCTGTGCATGAATGTAATCTTAACGAGATCCTTTCCCTTTCAGCTCAACTGCGGCGCATCGCCTCATTACAATTCGGTTCATACATATACACTACCACTACTCAATTACCTACACACACCGTTGATTTAATAATTTGATGCAGGCTGGCCATGGAATGCAATTATCGGCATAACTTTACTCAGCCTTCAGATTACTTTGTACAAATAACATAATATCACAGACCGCCAGCAAGCAGAATGGATTTGCATCCTAATGTGCTTTAGTGACGTGATGTACTATTCAGAGTGAAAACGGTGTGTCACTATTATCGGTGTTTAAACTCTTTACAACGGTAACCATATGTACCTCACGCGTTAATAATTAACAAGCAGGTATTTTGCCCGCAAAGTGGAATTTATGGGTTTCGTTTGGTTGCCAAAATAAACAGCCATTGTTATCTAATCCCCCTTTTCGGTAAATTGAGAGATGTGCTATACCAGTTGATAGCGAAATGAAATTACAAATGTTATTAAATGAATCCCCTCATTCAGTAATCTATATTTATTGTCGCTTAATTGTCTTTAATTTGATGAAATTTTTCCTGTATGTGAAAATGGAGAGTAATCCGGGGTCTATTCTACTATTAAACTACACAACTTCGCAACATTTAACATTTCACTTTCAAATTTTTTAAAATAAAAAAATTGTTTCTGTTTCTCTCTAAATTAGAGACTCGTTTGCATTTTTCATTTCATTCTGATGCGTAATAAATTATATGAAACTGTGATGAAGTTTGTTGGAATAACTTCTATTGGAGTGCGTTGTATTGTAGGTGGGTTAGTAAAAGACCTAAGTCCTTTAAACAACCAAGGCTGCCAATACTTAAGTTTATTAATCAATCTTGAAATACAAGGTGTAATACAAGTGACGAAATGATGATGATGATGATGATGATTATTATTACTCGTTGCCACTTGGGCCACTCGTCGCCATCCCCAGCACTCCTACATTATAAGAATGATGATGCTTCTCCAACGACCGCGCCGCGCCGTTTTATCGGCTCGCACCAGTTCTCTACGGTGACCTTTGCAGTCCGCGTGATTCGCGTCTACTCTATGGCGTACCCACGCCGTGGACAGTGCGATGACCTGCCTTTGGACTTTGACAGATAATCCTTTAGTCATTAACCCCAATACATACATGACTCAAACTATAAATTTTAGGTCAAGTCTGAACGAGTTATGAGGATGGAATACATTTTAGATTTACACTATTAATAATGTACTCTTAACATTAATTATAATCATAACAATTATAAAAATTCCAATTATGTCACTAAAGTAAGTAGGCTCTTATCACAAAATATATAAACTTCGTCTTGTTTTTCTTTGTAATATATGCCCAGTTCTTTCAAGAACGTAATCTACTTGCGTTGGCGTAATACAACGGTTGTACCATTTTCACTAATATCACACAATGCCATACTCTAGACTATTCATTCATTCATTCATTCATTCATTCATTCATAGTGTTCTGCCCAATGGCAGGTCTCTCACTGCAAACCCAACATTCTCCAGTCTTTCCTATTTTCTGCCTTCCTCTTAGTCTCCGCATATGATCCATATACAGGTAAGTCAGGAGAAAGATACATGGTTTGAGGGGTGACTCTGAACAAAAAAGTTTATGTGAACATATTTTTATTCTGTTCTTAACGGTTTCGGAGAAAACTAATGGAAACAATGAGGAACGGGAAAAGCGCAAGTGGATAGTAAATTAAAACAATGTTACTTTATGTTCTGTTCAATTGTATACTTTTTTTTTTTACAGAACATGTTCAAAAAGTCCACCGTCAACTTCAATGCACTTTGCAGCTCTTGTAGACAGCTGCTGTGTTGCTGATCTGAGCTGATTCGGACATTCCTTTACTTGAGCACGAGCATGTAAAATGCGAGCGAGAAGTTCCTCCCTTGTTTCCACTTTGCGCTTGTAGACTTCGCTCTTAAGCCAACCCCTCACACAGTAATCCAATGGAGTAAGGTCGGGTGATCTGGTGGCCAAGAAATGACTCCACCGCGACCGATTAAACGCCCAGTATATGTTTCATTGATCATACTGCAACCTAAAGTCGTTATGGTTACGTCCTCATGTGAGTGCTGCTGAAGGACATGTGACTGATTCCTGTGATTTTCAAACAACTGTATCTTAGATACTGTTAAGAACAGGGCATATGTTCATATAAACGTTAATGTTCAGAATCACCAATATTATCGCCCTCACGCCATGTACCTTTCCTCCCGACTCACCCTGTATCTTAATGTCGTCCATCATCTGGTATCTTCTTCTGCCACTAAATCATCTCATTCACCATTCCTTCCAGTGCATTTTTCAGAAGGCAGTTTCTTCTCAACCAGTTACCCAATCAATTTCTTTTTCTATTCCTGATCTGTTTCAGCATCATTCTTTCTTCACTCACTCTTTCCAACACAGCTTCGTTTCTTATTCTGTATGTCCATTTCACACGCTCCATCCTTCTCTATGTCCACATTTCTGCTCCATAAAATGCCACACTCCACACTAAGCACTTCACTAGTTTCTTTCTTAGTTCTTTCTCCAGAGATCTGCAGAAGACGCTTCTCTATGACCAGTTTCACGGATGCATGACAACTTTGTAGGATATACAGTTTCACTAAATAACTGATTAGCTACAAATATAGACTAGATACGGAGTGAATCGAATTATGCTTTATTGCCTTACTTTTAACTTTACTTGTAACACATTATTGAGTTGATGAAAAAAGTTCGTAGCGTTTTTTCGCTGTGGCAAAAGCTTTTATTCGAGACTAGCTGAAAGCACCCGGAGTTGCCCGGGTTTTCTTTTCTTCTTCTATATTTTAATTAAACTGGTTATTAAATTTTCGGAAATCTCGGAAACCTAACTATACACAACCAAAACGAATTGTCTTTATTAAGCTTTCCTCGCCCATAAAGTTGAATCTTTACTTAACGTCACTTACATGAATTAATGAACTCCTTAGCCAAATGCTTGCCAGGGTTAACTCAATTTAAAACGGTTGTAAATCAAGCACCGAAAGAAAACATATCATGTGCCTGACGTTAAACTGTTGTTTTAAATTTATTTATTTACTTGTTTTTATTTAATTAATTAATTTATTTATTTATTCTGGTGTAGTTAAGGTCATTAGGCCTTCTCTTCCACAGCGCCAGAAATACTAATAAAGTAATAGAAAAATCAAACTATAAACAAAGTAAAACCCAACGAAAATATAATTCCTTCTCCTCTTTCTGATCAGTCTCAGCATCCAATCACTATACAGTATATATGCAGGGTGTTTAAAAAATACGGGGCATAATTTCAGGTATGTATTTCCCACATGTAGACAATCAAAATAGTTCATTACAACATGTATCCGGAAATGCTTCATTTCCGAGTTATGGCCTTCACAACATTGAAATTCATCGGAACGTTTTTCTTTCCGCAGGTCGTTGTCATTACAGAAGAAGTTCAAAATGTCCACCTCCAGCTTGAATACAGACCTCACATCGATGTCTCATTGACCTGCGAACACGATCCCTAAATCCAGGAGTATTGCGTATGTCCTCAGAACATGCCACAATTCGATTCCGAAGGGATTCCAAATCAGGCACCGGAGACGAATAAACCAATGATTTTAAATGGCCCCACAAGTAGAAATCGAGAGGGTTCGATCAGGTGAGCGTGGAGGCCAAGCAATTGGGCCACCTCTACCTATCCATCGATCAGGAAACCTTCGATCCAAGTACCGGCGAGCCGTACGACTGAAGTGTGCAGGAGCGCCATCATGCAAGAAGTGAATGTGTTGACGATTGATCAGTGGAGTGTCTTCTAAAACATGAGGTATGGTGTTTTCCAGGAAGTTTGTGTACGCCTGCCCCGTAAGTCTGTTTACAAGTACATGGGGTCCAACTAATCGATCACCAATGATACGGCCACATGTTGAGGGAGAACCGCACCTGGTGATGAGATGGAACAGTTGCACGTGGGTTTTCATACGCCCATACATGCTGATTGTGGAAATTTGTTATGCCATCTCGTATGAACTGTGCTTCATATGTAAATAATACTAAGGCAGGAAAGTTCGGATTTACACCACACTGCTGCAAGAACCACTGACAGAACCTAACTCGTGCAGGGTAATCTGCTGGTGACAGGGCCTGTACACATTGCAAATGATAAGGATACAATTGATACTCTTTCAACAGTCTCCAGACAGTCGTATGAGGAACATTGACTTGCAACGCTACCCTTCGTGTGCTGATAAAAGGAGTCATGTTCACAGCCTCCAGAATCTCCTCCTGTATTTATGGAGTTGTAGATCTTGGTCGTTCCCTTCCCAAACGAGGAGAGTTAAATTTTCCATACTCGCACAGACAGTAATGGAGACGTACAAATGTCTTCCGATCTGGACATTGTCGCTGTGGGTACCTCTCCTAGTACAAACGACGAGCCAGCGCAGCATTGCAGTCCGCCTTACCGTACATGAAGTGTATCGCTGCCAGCTCTTGATTTGAATACATGTCGCACAGTCTAACGCCTACACAACACTGAATGTAACCTTCGCCTCGGAATGAACTGTCAGAGTGTGCCCTCTTAATGTCTCCTTTGACGGCAACGACCTGCGGAAAGAAAAACGTTCCGGTGAATTTCAATGTTGTGAAGGCCATAACTCGGAAATAAAGCATTTCCGGACACATGTTGTAATGAACTATTTTGATTGTCTACATGTGGGAAATACATACCTGAAATTATGCCCCGTATTTTTGAAACATCCTGTATATATAATTTATATTGGATGATTTTTTTTACCTCTTGACCGCTGTACACCCACTTATATCATACCCAGTTCGTTTTTTAATATAACTTGAAATTATATCTCATAAATTCAGAACATATTATATTTTTTCTAATTTTATACACAGAATACAGATATAATATAAACCCGCAATAAGTCATTCTTTAACATAAAGACTAATATTCTAAGAAACGTATAGGCCTACCGATATTTTAGAAATTAAGAGATTTTTATTTCCACAACGCTTAACATACTAAATTTGCAACGTGAACAACAATATTTTGAGAATTAATACGCCATTTTCAGTGGGCGTATGTACATTCACCTACTACATTAGCAACATGACAAAGGTATCATTGAATTGCTTATTGATATGTGTAAAATATTTTTTTTCACTTCTTTGTATAAAATATAGTTGAGGATGTGAAAAACACGCAGTTTTTAAGTTAACGTCTGCAACTTTGAGCGACTATCCTTGAGCTTCATTTTAATATGGCCATTACAAATGCTAGTGGCATTGAAATTGCAGTTGCTTAAAATTGAATGAGTATCCTAGCAATACGTGGAATAAAAAATCTCCTTTTATTTTTGCAGTTAATATTGCCAATTATATTACGTTTCGTATGAGATTTTACACCAATTCTTATTCGTGCATAATTTTGGTGGGTCAATATTTCGCAATAGTACTATTGGTTATTCATTATTAAATTATGTGGTAGCAATCCTTGTAGTTTCAAAGAATTCTAGAATTCAGTTGCATAAAACAGTTTGCTCACTATCTACAAAACTGCATCGAGGAATTAATAATACGGTTCTGGACTGCGTAAAGATACTTATTCCATGAATGATCTAGTTTTAGCCTTCGCGATCTGTAACAACAATGTAATTTAATTTCGTGTTAATTTCCAAGGCCTCGTGAAAGTCGATGTTGAATATAACAGACAATAATAAAAGAACAATTGACTGTAGAAGAGTTTGTATTTTAATATTATACATGAAGATTTGATCTATTTATTTTTATATTTCATAATTTTAATTAATCTAACTTCCATTTGCACAATTTTAATGTAGCCTATGTTCTACTCCTGGTTATGAAGGTTAAATGTGCAAACTTTGGCACATATCAGTGAAAGCGTGTAAATTTGTATAGAGAACATACACACATACATATATACATACATACCCACATTCAATTTTATATATTGAGATGAATAAGAAGTAGAAATTAATATATTCTCTTACGTTATTTATGACTCTCTGCCAACGCTAGGGTAGTTTTTCGATTCCGCATCTGAATAAATCTGCTGGTTTTGAGTTAAAGAAGTCGCCATGCCACATTTGTAAGGCATCTGCGTTATCAAAGGAGTTCCCTTGAATATTGTTGGATTGAGAACGGAAAAGATGGAAATTTAAGGGGGCAACATCGGGAGAGTATGGGGAAGCGGAATCACCTCCTAACCAGGCTCCTAGATGGCTGTTTTCGTCATGTTAACGGAGTACGGACATGCATTATCGTTTTGCCGCTGTCGTTTTTCTTCAATTGCGGCAGCAAGGCGTCTGAATTATTGACAATAAATGTCAGCAGTTCCTGGAAAACAATTTGTAGTACACAATGTCTTCTTTATCCCACTAGACTCATAACATAATCTTCTGTGAATGGACACTAACTTTTGTACGGGGTGTTGTGTGTTGAGATGACAGAACTATTTTCTTGCAGTGCTTTCTCCGATGACATTCTCGCCATACACGGCACAAATGTTTCAAGCTGCCTGTGTTGCTTTTGCCCCTCTATTAAACTCAAACAGATGAAGTATGTCGGAAGTGTTAGTTTTTTTCCGCTTGACACTCCATCTTCTTTATCCTAGAAATATCAAAACTTTCTTTAAATCCGCAAAATTCAAGAAGTGTTGGCAAGCACCACACTGCAATTAATAATAAGTTAGTAGTGACAAACAATAAACAATGTCCTAACAACGCAGTGTTGTGAAGACAAAAAAAAAAAAAACGCAAGAAACTTAAGCATCAACCTCATAAAATCTGTCTTTGAATCCAGATGTGAGCGATTTATTCAGAGCTTTGTGAGAAACAATGCCTTCGCATATCGCGCATTTCTCCTCCTAAGCCCTTTCACTGCTATCAAGTTTCATAGCACAATACAACCCTAAGTTCACGCTGTAAGCAGAAATAATGAACGTTCATCTGACAGAGAAGGAATAAATATTGATCTGCGTGAAGCAATTACTTTGTCCATCATTGTGTCATCGCCCTTGACAATTCAGGTTTTGTGCTGAAGTTTGGAGGTGTGTAAAGTCTTGCTTTAGCTGTAAACAAGTTCATACATTGGAAGTAATGTGGGTTTCATAGTTTGTGAATTTTCAATGCAAACATTTACCAACTAATCCATGAAGCTTCATTACTTCTGTTTGGAATCATTCTTACCGAGGCGTAACTGGCGTACAGAAGGATATTAGAATCAAACAGAGAAATGTATCCTGGGCAGCAAATTTATTATTGCAGCTTTTCTTTAAACCTGACAGAATGTGCCATCTGTGCTTCGTTTAGACATTTATTTTCACAATCTATTATGAACATCGAAAAAACTTGAGGTCTCTTGTTTAATATTACTGAAACATAGTAGCACACACAATAATTATGGTGGTTGTTCAAAACTTCGGCACCTTTTAAAGATCTCAAAGTATAATAACTCAAGTTCTCCGGATTCAGTCTGAGTAGCTGTGTTCCCTAAGCACTACCACATCTATTTTGCGGATTCGGTGTAGTAGTGGAGGTGGTGGTAGTAATGTATAGTAAGTGTATAATAATGATAATAATAAGGATGTAATAATGATACTAATAGGGATGTAATAATGATGATAATAATATGGATATAATAATAATATAATAGTCATGATAATAAGGATATAATAATGATAACAATGATATAATAATGATAATAATGATATAACAATGATGATGATAATAATAATATAATAATGATATAATAGTGATGATAATAAGGATATGATAATAATGATATAATAATGATAATAATGATATAATAGTGATGATAATAAGGATATAATAATGATAATAAGGATATAATAATAGTAATAATAATAAATATATAATAATAATAATAATAATAATAATAATAATAATAATAATAATAATAATAATAATAATCATCATCATCATCATCATCATCATCGGCGCTACAGCCCTTGGTGGGCCTGGGCCTCCCTTAGTAATTGTCGCCATCCGTCTCTATCTTGTATAGCAGCCTTCCAATTGTTGCACCCCAACTTTCTGGCATCCTCTTCCACTCCATCAATCCATCGCAAGTGCGGTCGACCTCGTCTTCTCTGACCTCGCGGATTTGTTATTACAATTTTTTTGCAAGGTTTACTTGGGTCCATGCGTATTACATGTCCTGCCCACCTCAATCTGCTAGTTTTAACTGTATTGATTATATTTGGCTCTCCTAGAAGTCTATATAATTCATAGTTGCATCTCCTTCTCCAGAGACCTTCCTCAAATGTTGGGCCATAGATCCTTCGCAGAATCTTTCTTTCGAAAATCTCCAGTCTTTTTGATAATAATAATAATAATAATAATAATAATAATAATAATAATAATAATAATAATAATAATAATCTATACTAATAATAAATCTGTAGTCGAAATTTTTCTGGTAATTTTCGATTTTCCAAAAATAATTGGTACTAACATATATAATTAACCACCCTGAAACCGAAAATCGCTTTTTTGAAATTTTTGTTTGTATGTCTGTCTGTCTGTCTGTCTGTCTGTCTGTATGTTTGTTACCTTTTCACGCGATAATGGCTGAACCGATTTCGATGAAAATTGGAATATAAATTAAGTTCGTTGTAACTTAGATTATAGGCTATATGACATTCAAAATACGTTATTTAAAAGGGGGGTTATAAGGGGGCCTGAATGAAATAAATCGAAATATCTCGCTTATTATTGATTTTTGTGAAATATGTTACATAACAAACGTTTCTTTAATAATGATTTCTGATAAGTTTTATTGTCTGAAAAATTTTTATAGGACTGATATTTAATGAGATAAATGAGTTTTAAAATTAAAATAACTGCCATCTAAGGCGGTGTATTGAAATAAAAAACAAATGACTTCGTCTATAAGGGGCCTTGGACACAACAATCGAAAGCTATGAAACATAGCCTACAGACAATGTTTCTGTGCTTGTATGAAGTAATATCAGAAGCTAAATTAACCGATTTGTTTAATTAATTATTATTTCATCATTGGAAAGTGTAGTTTCTCTGAATGGACATAATGCTATAATGTTATTACAGTAACTTGTGAGTGAATTGAGGACAGGTAAGATTAAAATAGCTTCTTATGCACAGAAAACTTGATAGGTTATTCTGTATATTCATTTCCTGTATTTCTTATAATAATGTTTATGAACATATTCATTTTTATCTCAGAGAATTAACGAACAACGAGAGTGTATTGATTTAGTATGCAGTAATAGTACGTTAGCTTAGCAATCCATTATTTCATAATTCAAATTTTAACTATGCTCAATTGAATCCTGTTAAAATACATAAAATACATACGCAATAAATGCAATGCAAAAAAAATTGGGTAATGAGCCAAGCAGATTATGTTGCGCTGTTGTAGAAGTTGTTCCTCCTGAGATTCAAGAACTCCCACAGCAAATTAAAAACTTTCTAATTCGAGTACATCCGTTATCAACACAATTTTTCATAATATAATATAATATAAACATAATAATAAATCTGTAGCCAAAATTTTTCTGTTAATTTTCGCTTTTCCAAAAATAATTGGTAATAACAATTAAGAAACATGTTAAAGGAATTGTCATTGCGCCAAATGAGTGGTCTCTGGATCAAAATGATCGCATTTTAATATTTTAAATACAATTTAAATTAAGTAACATATTAAACGATTTATCCTTCTATCAAACACGAATGTTCCCTGGATCAAATGTCCTATTTTAATTATGTAATTACTTTATATTTACTTTTAACGGGTGCAGCGGAGCGTACGGGTACGGCTAGTAATAATAATATAATTGTGATGATAATATAATAATAATAATAATAATAATAATAATACTAATAATAATATGAATATAATAATTATAATAATGATATTATAATGATAATGATATAATATTGGTGATAATGAGGATGTAATAATGATAATAATAGGGAAATAATATGATAATAATGATATAACAATGATAATAATACTTAGTATGAGTGTGTAATAATAATAATAATAATAATATTATTATTATTATTATCTAAATATAATGTCATGTCTTATCTACATTAATGTCAGAACTGTGTTCAGAGTGGTGAATTTCAGTATCACTGTTTTGATATGTCATTAAAATGTAATAGGTCCATAAGTATAAATGAGGAACTCATTTTCAAAACATTTCTTGTCCACCTGTGTTCATGCATTCTTCAAATACAGGGTGTGTCTAAATTCCCATTACAGACTTTGAGAGCTTGTAGTGAGGACCAAAACGGTTAAGTTTTGTATAGGAACTCATGTCCGCAAAACGTACCGTTTCTCCGCTACAAACAAAATCCATCACATCACATGTTTAACTCTCCTACCTCTTTTGCTTACGTACGTTGTTTTTCTTCTGAGTCCACTTACAAGAAGGGCTCGATGTGACGACCAGCGACTTTAACATACACATACGTTACCTACGTACCATGTTCTGTACACACGATCACCAATACCTAGTAGTCCAACATCCGCCACAGCCATAATCTGCCAACAGGTCTCCCTCTGATTCTACAGGGGTCTCGTAAAACAATCTCTTCGTGTGACCCCACAGGAAGTAGTCTAGCGTAGTCAAGTCGGGCGAACGTGCAGGCCAAGTAATCGGGCCACCACGACCTATCCACTGTTACCATGGAGCACCACAGTCGGACCTGTTGACGGTGAATGTATCCGCTGGTACACCTTTACAAAGAGGGTGTGCGAAGGTATCTGGTGGTGTGGAAAACGCTCCTCATATAGCTGACGAGCAGACTCCCATTGTACTGAGCTTCACCATGGTTAACTACACGTTTAGGGAATACGCCGATATGTTATTGTACGGCGGGAGATCTGAACGTGTATTGTGGTGGTAGTTTGTTTGTAGCGTGGAAACGGTACGTTTCCGGTCATGAGTTCCTATGCAAAGCTTAACCGTCTTGGTCCCCACTACAAGCTCTCAAAGTCTGTAATGGAAATTTAGACACACCCTGAATAACTTTACATACAACTGTCATGATTTGGCTTCAGAACACACTCTTTATCACTAAAATATTGCGTTAAGTGACTATTAGTATCAAACTGACTCTCGTAAACAGCAAGAACTGCGACAAATTGTTAGTTCCAGCTTTGAATCAAAGAGTCTCATGCTACCATTTGATTCTAAATGCACCCAACTTCTTTGGTTTCATTATGTCTCTTCCCTAGATGGTAAGAAATTTTAGGCCTAAAAACTTATTCGTGATTTCGCACAAAGTTATGGAAATGGACAAGGGTCGTTTTGAAAATTAGTTCCTCAAATAGTAGTAGTAGTAGTAGTAGTAGTAGTAGTAGTAGTAGTAGTAGTAGTAGTAGTAGTAGTAGTAGTAGTAGTAGCAGTAGCAGTAACAGTAGTGAGAGTTAATTTTAACGAGAAACGATGATGATCTACAAACAACCATTTAAAATACAACTAAACAAGTTAATCAGAAATAGCCACATTTTAAAATAATGACATAGGTAGGCCTACTTGAAAAAGGTATGAATTTCTAATGGGAAAAATTAAACAAATGTTTATATAATTAGGCTATGTGTGTGGCACAATTAAGAGAGCTCTGTTATATACTTATAATGAACATAAATCCGATTTTAAATATAATCGCAATAAATCAAAATTTGCCCTCCATCCACTGAAACAGGCTATGAACTCTCAAACATTAATGATTTCCTAACTATAATACAAACTTTAAATAATGTTCTAAAATAGAAACCACCGAAGAATACTTTATCGCAAAAGAATTTAATCTAGGAACTCCACTTCTCAACGAACGAATCACTAAGGTACATAATTCCTTTGGTTAATTTATCTAAATTCATCAACATCTACAAGCCTCCGTAATAAGTTCCTTCCAAACCCCACCCACCGATCTTTTCACTCAACCCCTCCCACATGACGTAACATCTTCGTAAGCATGCTTGTGTCCATCAGTCCGGCCGCATCATTCTACGATATAACTGTGCAGCTTCCAACATAATACGTAAGCTCCGTACGTACTAAAAAAAAAAAAAAAGAATAGAAAAAGCATTAATTACCGGTTATAGTTAAACACAATAATAATTTCTTTTTGTTTGATTCTTTTCGTTTGAATATTTACAATTGCATATAGCCTGGCTGATTTACACAACTTGCAACGATCTTCCTTTACGGAAGAATATGTTACTAACTTTAGTTACAAGGTCAACAAATGTGCCACGAATACAAACAGCTATAAACAATACCATTTGTGATACAATACATTAATTGAAGCTAATTTTCTTCATTGTTTTATTGTTACATTTTTAAAAACTTATCAATTAGCAGAAATTATTTTAAATATTTTAACTATTTTGTATGTTAACTGATTTTAACCTGATATTGTTTGTAGGGTAAAGTTGCCTATTTCCGTGATACCCCTAGTCCCGTGATACTTTTTTAAAATCGAATGTTATGCTAGGTTTACACGGCGACAGTTTAGAGCGAGAGAAGATCTAAAGTATCAGGAGAGCTCTCTAACGGAATGTTTACACGGTGACAGAATATAGCTTCTCTAAACTCATTAGCGAGCTCTCATGAGATTTATATAACTCTAAACTGTAATGTTACTCTCCGGACCGTTTACATGGTGCAGACAGTTTAGAGTGAGAGAAAGTGTTACGAGCATATAGAAAAGAACAGGCTGGTCAGTGCGTTTACAACTATGGCAGAAACACAAAGTTTTTCGGCCGCTGTAGTATGCAATTCTTCTGAATTGAAGAAGGCATAGGAGAAATAGATCTACGTGGGAAAAACCCTGGATATCTCGCCGGAACACGCATGGAGCTTACACATCGGACCTATAATTGGCAAAGAAGACACAACTATGAGGATTGTCATTAGTATAAAGGAAAGGCTGTTGGTCACATTACGCTTCCTAGCAACAGGTTTATACCCTAAACACATTATTTTATTGTTCTTAACAGAATAAATTATGAATAATAATAATAATAATAATAATAATAATAATAATAATAAATAAACATATGAAAATGGTAGACTACATTGCACATGTAAAATGTATTAAGTTTCTTTCATTATGTTCGAAAAGGTATGGTGTATTAATTGAACAACAGGAAGGTAGTGCCTGCGTTTATAATATGTAATATCTTTTCATATCAAAAAATGACAACCATTTATTTTTAATATAATTGATACGTAGAAGTTTTGAACTTACGTCTATTGACCATAAAATATTGTACGAAGCATTTAATATGTAACGATGAGTCCTTTAAATGCCCCAAATATCAATGTCAATAAGTGTTCTGCTACAAATATCTAGAACCGAACAGCGCTCTAAGCGGCGGAATTGCGTCTCTACATTTACACGGCGAGAGTTTAGAGAAGAGAGGGCTAGAGATTATAGCTGAGTATAGCTCGTATGGAACCTGATGAAACTTGGAGGGAGAGAACAGTATTGTGGTGTGGGATCGACTACCGACCGATGTTATGTGACGAAATGCAAGGGAGACTGAACAAGCGTTACTCTTAACCGCCCGTAGAACTGGTTTCTCCATCAAGGTCAAGCTTCACCAGGTTCCGTTCGAGCTATATCACCGTGTAAACGGTTTTGAGAGTAGGTATCTCGTTGACTCTAATTAGATATTAGAGAGACTAAATAGAGCGGCCTTGAAAACTGCTCTCGCCGTGTAAACACCCTGGACAAAGAACTCGCATATGCTCTCACCTCTCATTATAGCTACTCTAAATTATTCAACTCAGTTGAACTTTTTCATAAACTCTCGCGACAGAAGCAGTATAAATGACGGCCAAAAACAATGGAGTGTCGAAGACACGAGGATTGATTGAAGCATGTGAATTGGAAAGTTGTTTGTGGAATATGTTTAACAAGAATTACAAGAATAAGGACCTTGAGAAATCAGGCATTGTCAAAATTAGCTGAGACTGTTGAGGCGTCTGAATTTGGCTTTTAGTTTTGTTTATTTATTGTAATGTGGCCGTAATTTCAGCAAGGTCCATTGTTTTAGTTGTTAATTATTTTGTGGGTTTTATTCTTGCTTATTTATTTGTTGGAGGAGGTACAGCGGAAGCTCCATAACCTCCAGTATTTGCGAACTGTAATAATAATAATAATAATAATAATAATAATAATAATAATAATAATCATTATTATTATCACTATTTTATTATCATTATCACTATTATGTTATTATTATCACTATTGTTTTATTATTATTATTATTATTATTATTATTATTATTATTATTATTACTGTGCAATTATCACCATTCACTTGATGTGGAATATTTTCTATATTTCTTTAATACTATTGATAATGCATCATATTAATAATAATAACGCTCACCTAGTACATTACAAACAAATCACATAACTGGTACAGTGGGGTCTGTATCGGTATCTGTTAACAAGAATATAGTTATAATTTAACAAAACGAAATAGGCACAACTATTACACTGCATTAGTAGAACCATTATAAACACAATATAATGAAAGAAGACGAAAAATGTTATGTGAAAAATTATTGTCTTTTTTTCTTTGAACATTCGGTCTCTTTTGAGGAGCTTAAACGCAATCAGTCATTTTTATCGCAAATTCTGCACACTTTTTTTTTTAACATTGGAGGTAAATTGAACTTTGGCCCTTGTAGCAAGAATATTTTTTTCCTCTTCTTTGTCTTCTTCTCAAGAACCACTTCTTCAGCTGCATCCGCTGCCTTTCTTTCATCAGGAAGCCTGAAAATTGTCTTTATACAGGGTTCCCACAAAAGACCTTTCCGGTTTCGAACACATTTAATATACGTGCTATGAATCTGAGGTGCATGAAAATAGTACCAATGGAAAGAGAAACTCCAAACGTTTAGTTTCTTGACTTAAAGATGTTCAATGTGTCCCCCCCTTAGTAACACGGCACACATCAAGCCTATAGTCAAGTTCCACGTAGGTACGCGGATTTTCCGATCTTCAGATTCTGAAGTTATGTCTGTTCACCTTACCAGAAAGTTGAAAAGTGACGTCGTCAGAAAACACCACGGAACGAATAAATTCATCATCGTTTTCAATTAAACTCCACATACTAGTGCAAAAATTTCTTCGTAATACTTTGTCCTCTGGTATTAGGACTTGCAGCAACTGTAGTAGGTATGGATGGAGTCGCAACCGCTTGCGAAGAATCGTGCCTTTAAATCTGTGTATCATTTACGAATTTTATGCCCACTGGGTGGATCTGCACCAAACTTTGTTTGGTAATGCTTTTGCACATTAATAACCGACTGGTTCACATGAAAATTAAGCTCTTCTGTCGTCTATAGCAGCCATTTCGCCTCAACAATGAACAAATTTATATGCACTATTATGAGGCGTGTTATCAAGTAGGGAAACAATGTTAACACAACTAAACTTTTTGACTTTCTCTTACCATTGGTACTATTTTCATGCATCTCTGATTCATAGAATGTAAATTACATGTGTGCCGACTTGAGCTATAATTTGCACATTTTTTATCAAGACTATCAACTCCGTCCTTCGTGCAATTATAGTATTCTATACGAATAAATAAATAATGACTCACCCAACAATATTAGTAACGTAAGTGCTATGCGCGGTCAGGTTACACAACTGCTGACACACTGCTCAGAAGTTAGATGGGTGATGATGTCATAAAAACGCACTGACCAGCCTATTCTTCTCTAAATGCTCTCTCTCAACACTTTCTCTCACTCTAAACTGTCTGCACCATGTAAACGGTCCGGAGAGTAACTTAGAGTTTAGAATTATATAAATCTCATGAGAGCTCGCTAATGGGTTTAGAGAAGCTATATTCTGTCACCGTGTAAACACTCCGTTAGAGAGCTCTCATGATTCTTCAGAACTTCGCTCTGAACTGTCGCCGTGCAAACGTAGCATGATTATTACTTTAGACCTGTATTTCAAGAGTTATGCGCAAGCTTGTATAATCTCGTACGCAACAGTCGCGAGAGTTAATGAAAAAGTTCAACTTAGCTGACTAATTTAGAGTAGCTATAATGAGAGCTGACAGTATATGCGAGTTCTCTGTTCAGGTTGTTTACACGGCGAGAGCAGTTTTCAAGGCCGCTCTATTTAGACTCTCTATTTAGATATTAGAGTCAACGAGATACCTGCTCTCACAACCGTTTACACGGTGATACTCAGCTATAATCTCTAGCACTCTTCTCTAAACTGTCGCCGTGTAAACGTAGCATTAGTCAAAGTTTTGCAGTTCGACCATAGCGCCAGACACTTTTCTTGAAATATTGCACCTTTCGCCTACTTTTGAGACATCGGTGATCTTCCTATCAAGATAGCCAACCCCGTGACAATCAATGAAAAAAACGTATCAGGAAATTATGCAACTTTACTCTACTCTAACCCTGTAAAGTGTTCACATATTGTATCATTCATACCTAAATGATCTGAAGATGAAAAAACATTTGCCGAAAACGTTCATCTATTTAACATTGTCATACACATTATGCTAATTTAGCACACAAATTCCACAATTTGGGACATCTGGCCGACATCTACGGCTGACCACTAGGATCCAGAATACAAAACAGAGGTTAAATTAAAAATACAATATGATTGCGGAGAGAATACGGAACAATGATAAATTTAAAAATAAAGTAAAATTTGATTTCGGAGAAACATGAGATGAAAATACATTGAAGAGTAATGAAATGAAGTAAAAAAAAATATTACGTAGTATTATACAAGTGATTGTGTAAAATGGATAATGAATCTCTCACTTAGCATTAGATACGCTATTTTAGACGGCAAACACATAATAAATAATTTCTTTATCTAATTTTGTTTACCATTTTCTGACTAATTCGCTTTTTCCCCACCATCCTACTATAGAATTAAGATCGAAGCGAGAGGCTCCTAATCCACGAAGTGGTGGCGGTGGTCAGGGAAACTCGGATCTTCTTGGTCCGGCGAATACGTTCGCACTGCTGCAAGGCCGCTGTATGGCCGACATGACCACGGACTGATGATTATGATGGTGATGATGTACTCTTGTTACTCCAAGATGGATCGGGCTTCAATTAGAATGATCGAGAGGCCTCTGTTAGAGATTCCTCCATCCCTTCTAAAACACATCCCCTACCTTTACTTCGGCCACAGTGACTAGCTCTTTCCAGGAATGATGATAGATCGCACGCGCGTTTTTGTACTGCAGGATCTCATCTTGCGTACATTTTTGAGAGGGTAGAATTACAGACCTATTATAAGATTGTTACCAAAGCAGGAAATTGAATAGTTATGGCCGCAATATTTTAGGTATGGATTCCATGAACGAATAAAAAGAACGCCATAAAAATATCGGTTCTCAGGTCATTAGATTTTGTTTTGTTGCAAATGTAATCTTCTGCTTTCTACAGGAACTATACAACATAGCTGCACCAGATTAACTAATTCCATTTCGTACAATCTTCATTATATGACAGGCCTACTACTGTACTTCTTGCTGAACGTGAAACCATTCCGTTGGAAACAAATTTTCTGAGTAAGTGTTGAAGTGTTTCCATTCAGTGGTCGCAAATGCCTCTGCCCATCTCAAATAGAAGATAACAGCAGCAATAATATAAATATAAGGAATGTACGTATGTATGTCTATATAGTATGTGTGTATATATGTATGTATGTAACTTATGTATACCTATGTAGGAATATAAGTAGACCTATGTAGTATGAATGATAGGCCTATATAGTATGTATGTATGAATGTATGTAGAACTATGTAGGCCTATGTAATATGTGTGTATTTAAACCTATATAGTGTGATGTATGTATATATGTATATGCATCCTTGCATGTACATCTATGTAGTATATATGTAAGTACACCTATGTAGTATGAATGTATGTATTTATTTTATTGGATTATTTTACGACGCTGTATCAACATCTGAGGTGAATGTATGTAAGTATGTATGATAGACTTTTATAGTATGTATGTATGTATGTATGTATGTATGTATGTATGTATGTATGTATGTATGTATGTATGTATGTATGTATGCATGCTTATAGTGGTTTCTCTCTCTCTCTCTTCATTTCTTGTGTAGCTTCACTTTGTATATAGTGTATTTTTTTCTGTTTATTTCTATTATTGTATTTGTATTCTGGTGTTGTGGAAGAGAAGGCCTGATGGCCTTAACTACACCAGAATAAATAAATAAATAAATATGTGTGTGTGCGTGCGTGCGTATGTATGTATGTATGTGCGTGCGTATGTATGTATGTAGACTTGTGTAGTATGTATGTATAAATATAAGTAGACCATCTAGTATGAATGATAGGTCTATATAGTATGTATATATGAATGTATGTGGAACGATGTAGTATGTATGTAAGAATGGATCTATGTAGGCCTATGTATGTATGTATGTATGTATGTATGTATGTATGTATGTATGTATGTATGTGCATGCTTGCATACATACCTGTGTAGTATATATGTAAGTACACCTATGTAGTATGAATGTATGTATGATAGGCTTATATAGTATGTATGTATGTATGCCTATGTATGTATATATGTATGTATGTAGGCCTATGTAGTATGTAAGTATGTATGAATATATGAATGTGTGTTGGCCTATGCAGGATGTATGTAGACCTTGTATGATTGTGTATATTGTATATTTATATGTATTGTATTGAATGTTGTGTGCACTTGAGTGCATGTCTATACATAGATTCAAAATGTTTAAGCTATTAATTGTAGCAAAATAATATCCAGTTAGTAAAATAAACTAATTACAGTAAGGAAAATAAACCCCAAACACTCTGTTAATTTTGTAATTATACACTTCAATCCAGCATCAGTGTAAATGAGTATCGAAGCCTCCATTTGTTTACATCAAAGTTTTGAAATTCGGGAAAGCAAAATTTACAGATCTAGATGCCAATCTTCAGCCCTTTTATCTCACAACGTATAAACATAATATTTTTAGTTTTACTAAATAGGAATATAAAAATACAGTATACCTATATTTTTCATATATGCCTAATGTAATTTTGTAATGTACGTTATGTATACACACAGTATCTATACTACTTTATATGTAGGCCTGTATGTATTTACATTATGACCTATATGACCATTAGATCTATTTTTCTGATGAATGTATCAAGAGTTCGAATTGTATTGACCCGACAGAATACAGAATACAGAATGCCATTACGGCCTGCCACAGAAAGTTACAAACGAAGTATTGATGGTTGGTCATTCAGAATACGAAGCGAGTACGCAGCTCCGCGGCTGATTCGTCCAGCCTCATGTTCTTATACCGCCCGCCCGCCCCGTGCTTCTGCCTGGCATGGTAGTTGACTTCGTTTTACGTTTCTCCCAACTTTCCTAAAAGCGGTGGACAAAAAAAAAAAAAAAAAAGTGTACACAAAATCTGGCGCCTCACCTTGGGATAATCAAGGGTATCGGTTAGCAGTGAAAGAACTAATTTAAAGTTTTCTGTGGAATTACCCTGGCGTATATTTTCCTCGGCCCGTAAATCGAACCCGGGCGGTGGCGGTGGCGGTGGCTGTGCGGCCCTCCGCCCGTATCACCGGGTGTGGGAAGTCGAATAGTCACAGTGTTCGCTTCATTAATTTGTCTCACTTGAGAGGGCAGTCTCCCGCCCGCCCCTCCGCCGGCTGCCTGCCGTTCACCGTGAAGGATGGTGCAAGCCTCCAGAACTAATTAAGTGATCACCTCATCCGCCGGCGGAAGAGCCGCCGCCGCCGCCGCGTATAGAAAACACTGGCCCTTTTACTTTTCCTCTGCATCGTTGATCCATATCATCCTTTCCCCATGAGTAGGGGACGCCTGGACACTCGCTTGCGGAGCTGGACGACGGCAATGCGTAGGCTTGATTTCGATTTATTTTGGAGGCAGAGACAGCTGTTGGAAATTACAGGCTCGCTACGAAATATTTTTATAGAAATACATTATCAACCTAGTGAAATTTAATTGTTATCAGGGCCTTCTTTTTTGTTAGCAATAAACACCAAATATGACTGAGAAATGCACCAAAAATTATATGACAATATGATAAAGTAAAACCTACTTAAAACGAAACGCGAACGTTCCAGAATTTTTTTTTTTCCGTTTACACAGGTTTTCGTTTTACAAAAGGTTGAGTTTTGGCAAAACTAAGAAAAGACTACTGCAATATGCTCACTAGGACGATCAGTGGGTTTTTCATGTGCTGCATGTAGAGCTTGAAATGTAGAGGGTAAAATCATTTTATCCTGCTAATTGTAAGAGATCTTGCTAAAATGATCGGGAGACTACAAAATTTTGTAGGCCTCTTATTTTATCAGTAAGTAATACCTTTTGGTCTTTCCTTAGGAACTGCAATTTTTGCTCTCTCTCTCGAGCCAATATTGAAGAGAATGACGCATATAAGTATCTACACCACACCGCCATTGAGTATATGAAAAAAGACCCAACCCCACTTGATTAGTAACTATAAAAATATTTGATTTTTAATAACAATATTTTTATCTTACCCAAGTATATAAATAATAGCCGCCACTCAGTAAATTATAGAAATGATCTAATTTAAGATATTCTCTACATCGACTTACATAACCCTAAAACGTCTCACTTTCATATCATCAACATATCATTAATATGTATAATTAATGAAAAATAGTCACATCATGGAATTAACTATAATAATATTTCATTTTTAATGGTAATAATGTCATCAAACCACCTCAAGTTTTGTAGATTTTAATATCCAATACACAGCTGTACTAAGAAAATTAGGCCTAAACACTGCAGGATCAGTCCTGTAAATTATTTTTAGTAAGTCTTGAAGTTTTTAATAATCATTTATTGAATTTGAGCTCTAAATATGTCAACAATCCTGAAGATCATGGACTTCGTGTAACAGCCTATTGTTTATTGTAGTGTGTGTTTTGTTTTATTCTGAAATGCAATTAGTTCTCAATACTGACGAAAGATGAATTTTTGAAAAATAGGACAATTATATAGAGAAACTAACGTTTCACTGAAAGTTACTATTTTTCTGAAAATCTTTGGATGCCAAGCTTCAGAATGACGGGTCATTCATTAAAATCCGTTCAGCCGTTTTCCCGTAAATTCCATTACCAATTCAAATTATATATAGATATATTATGATAAAGTAAAACCTCCCTAAAACGAAATGCGATCGTTCCAGATTTTTTTTCCGTTTTCACAGGTTTTCGTTTTACAAAGGGTTGAGTTTTGGCAAAACTAAGAATAGACTACTGCAATATGCGCACTGCAGGAAGAATACAATGAAGAAATAATTTGAAATAAAAGTTACTACAGTACATGCAAAGTGTTTTTTAATTTTCATAATTATTAACTTACGTAATTGCAGCCCCTCTCTCTCCCTCTCTCTGCTCCCTAGTTTCTTGACCCCCACATTTCTTTTAAAGTGCATTGCTGTGATTTTTTTTTTAAGGGAATGTTGTAGGATTTCCTTCGCGTCGTGCATCAATTCAGAGTGTAAATTGCGCCCTGATCCATCGGTTGTGTAACTGAAGTTATGTTTGATGGAAAATAGATTAACTTCATGTTCAAAGACAAATCAATCCTTGGATGGCAGGTAGCATTGTCTAAAAACAGTATGACCTTACGATCTTGACGTTTCATTGCTCCAGTAAAAGAATGAAGCCACTCTTCCATGATAGAACTGGTCATCTAGGTTTTTTTATTAAATCGCACAGTTTTACTTTATTCGTACTGTTATTTAACACTGTATTAACATATTAACACAAAACTCAGAATAAATAAACGGAAATGTGAAACTAAATTGACACTATACTACAATAATATTATTCGCAGTTTTATTCTACGGCCCTGTCCTTTATTACTGTATTGGCACGTTAGCACAAAACTGAGAATAAATGAACGAAAATACAAGAGGGTTGGAGGAAGTAACGGTGCACGAGGTCAGTAAGCTGCCCGGGACCTTGATTATAAGCACAGAATAGTGACATGGTTAGAGAAGCTTCACCGCCAACGCCTGACAAAGAATAGCGAAAGTCTTCTAGATCATTATGTACAGCCACACAAAAAATTATGCCATGCTTCGTACAGTATTATCGCAAAATTAAAATTTTTTGATAGAATTTAGCAACAGTCACGCTTAAAATTATCCGTTTTAGTCAGGTTTTTTTTACCTACATGGTTCCGAAAAATGATTCCGTTTTCGCGTTAGGCAGTTTTCCGTTTTAAAGTATTATTTTACATAGGAAATCATTCCGTTCTCAAATTTATTTTTCGTTTGTACACGTTTCCCTTTTTATAGAGGATACGTTTTAGCAAGGTTTTACTGTGTAATATATTTCTCAACATTGAATTGTATTCTCATAGTTATGAAACAAAAGGTATGAATTAAGATTAAGATTGTTTGAACCAAAATGCAACACACTACGGTGTTTAATCATAGTAGTAATTTAGGCACAAGAATATACAGAGTGTTAAAAAAATACGGGGCATAATTTCAGGTATGTATTTCCCACCATGTAGACAATCAAAATAGTTCATTACAATATTGAAATTCACCGGAGCGTTTATCTTTCCGCAGGTCGTTGTCATTACAGAAGATGTTCAAAATGTCCACCTCCTGCTTGAATACAGACCTCACATCGATGTCTCATTGACTTACGAACACGATCCCAAACTCCAGGAGTATTGCGTATGTCCTCAGAACATGCCACAATTCGATTCCGAAGGGATTCCAAATCAGGTACCGGAGACGAATAAACCAATGATTTTAAATGGCCCCTCAAGTAGAAATCGAGAGGGTTCAGATCGGGTGAGCGTGGAGGCCAAGCAATTGGGCCACCTCTACCTATCTATCGATCAGGAAACCTTCGATCCAAGTACCGGCGAGACGTACGACTGAAGTGTGCAGGAGCGCCATCATGCAAGAAGTGGATGTGTTGACGATTGATCAGAGGAGGTCTTCTAAAACATGAGGTATGGTGTTTTCCAGGAAGTTTGTGTACGCCTGCCCCGTAAGTCTGTTTAAAAGTACATGGGGTCCAACTAATCGATCACCAATGATATCGGCCCACATGTTGAGGGAGAACCGCACCTGGTGATGAGATGGAACAGTTGCACGTGGGTTTTCATACGCCCATACATGCTGATTGTGGAAATTTGTTATGCCATCTCGTGTGAACTGTGCTTCATCTGTAAATAATACTAAGGCAGGAAAGTTCGGATTTACACCACAATGCTGCAAGAACCACTGACAGAACCTAACTCATGCAGGGTAATCTGCTGGTGACAGGGCCTGTACACGTTGCAAATGATAAGGATACAATTGATACTCTTTCAACAGTCTCCAGACAGTCGTATGAGGAACATTGACTTGCAACGCTACCCTTCGTGTGCTGATAAAAGGAGTCATGTTCACATCCTCCAGAATCTCCTCCTGTACTTCTGGAGTTGTAGATCTTGGTCGTCCCCTTCCCAAACCAGACGGTAATGGAGACGTACAAATGTCTTCTGATCTGGACATTGTCGCTGTGAGTACCTCTCCTGGTACAAACGACGAGCCAGCGCAGCATTGCCGTCCGCCTTACCGTACATGAAGTGTATCTCTGCCAGCTCTTGATTTGAATACATGTCGCACAGTCTAACGCCTACACAACACTGAATGTAACCTTCGCCTCGGAATGAACTGTCAGAGTGCCCTCTTAATGTCTCCTTTGACGGCAACGACCTGCGGAAAGAAAAACGTTCCGGTGAATTTCAATGTTGTGAAGGCCATAACTCGGAAATAAAGCATTTCCGGACACATGTTGTAATGAACTATTTTGATTGTCTACATGTGGGAAATACATACCTGAAATTATGCCCCGTGTTTTTGAAACACTCTGTATAACAAATTTATATTTAAATATCCTAATCTTGTCAATTCTAATAGTTCTAGTATTAATATGGTAAGAATATTTTCACTGTATGGAAGTAGAAAGATTACTCAAATTAGTGATGATAATGGGACCCGATAGAAGAAGAGGTAAATCAAGAAAGAGTGGGCACAATGGAATAATCAAGGTGATATTTGGAAAGTCTCGATTTGGAGCATGGGCTGTGCGTCGGAAGACACAGTTGGAGTAAAGGTAGGCCTACTCGTCCACGATGCTAGTTATATAGCGCGCTATTTTTAGTAGCGCAACAGATATATCGCATCACGTTTACACACAAGGCCAGAATAGCGTGGTATTTGACATTTTTTGTATAGCGCTAAAAGCTGCCAGGAAGATCTTGCAGCACATGTTTACATGTCGCTATGAAATTCGCGCTGGATTCTCTGGCGCAAGATCGTTCTGCTTGACCTTGTAGCACTGATAGTCACAGTGTAGCCTTACTCGTTCACGTGTCCATTGTAATTATTTTTTCCATTTTGACCTTAATGTCAAAGTGTAAATGTAAGGTGAAATGTTCAATAAAATAAGAAATATTCTTGATTATACTGTATGCCAATTCACAATATAAGAACCTTTCCCACACATTATATCAACCTCATAATATTCAATATTAATGGGTTAGTGCAGGGCTGGGCGATTCATGTTAGCTTGAGCGAACTACAGGTACCTGTCTCCTCCTACTCCCGCAATTGCACGCATAATAGAAAATACTGTCCCTCCCATTGAGGGTTAAACGCGCATTAGCTCCCAGAGAGAGGCTAAACGCCCGGACCTGGGAGTGTGTTGATGTAAATCATAAATATGATATGTGACATGGGCCTTGTCTCAACAGATATTTGTTTCTGGACACATGTTTATAGGAACTTTTTTTCTAGTTTCGACTTGTACTACATCCTATAAAAATATGCGACACTTTTTAAACACTGTATATGTATCATATAGTACTATAATATATGAAGATTTAAGTTATGCATTGTACAAATAATACAATATATATTATCATTTATGTGAGTACTTAGAGTATTTTCTATTTCTTGTACAGTTTTTCTTCAATAAACAAAACGGAATATCTAGCATCATACAGAAGATTGCGCTAGCTGCAATATTATCTAACCTGATCATGCCAGAACGAGGTAGCGCCAGACTTTTTTTAACGCTGTGTACATGGCGCAAGAATCGTATTGCAAGTCAGAAGTCATATGTGCGCTTTTCCCTCATAGCCTCTGCAATATAGCATCTCGCTATGCAGTTTACACTGTGCAAAAGTGACCTTGCGCTGGAAATTCATTGCAATGGACAGAAAACTAGCTCCGTGGACAAGTACCTTTAGGGAGTCGGAAGACGAAGGAATCCGCTATAGCGTTTTAAATCGGATATACAGAATGCACCGTAAGTATGTTGATAATTTCACTGGGTTATTCTTTGAGATATTTCAAAACAAAGAAGTTTAATACAATTTTACTCGTTTTTACTTTCTTTTCGAGATAAAATTTTTATATTAATTATTTCTTAGAGTGTTTTGGGAAAGCCGTTGATTTAATTTCCTATGTGCTCAGCCAATTTAAGAGAGCAGTATACTATGATAATGAATGATTGAAAGAATTTTAATTTTGTTTTATAAATGTGAAGAAATTTGATCGCAACAAATGTCATCATCAATAGCTATCAGGGTTTAGGCCATTTGGCCTGTTCCGTCTCAGGTGAAAAGCTGGTCTCTCCATCGCTTCTTCAGGCGTCCACGATCTCGGTATCCAAGGGGTCTGTAATTTAATAATCTCCTGGGTAGTCTATCATTTGGCATCCGTAGAACATGCTCATGCCAGTTGCTCCGATACTTGTGGATTGTCTCTGTAATGGCTGCTATATTTAGTTCTGGTCGGATGTCTTCATTATATTTATGGTCATAGAGAGTGTAACCTGCTAGCGGTCTTAGTAATCTCATCTCAGCTGCTTCTATTCTTTTCAGTTGACTAGTTGTTAGAGTCCAAGTTTCTGATCCATATAGCAAAGTTGGAATGGCCATTGTTTTGTAGAATTTCAAATTTGTGTCTTGCCGGACTTTCTTAAACAGTTTATTTCTAATTGTTCTTAGCAGCTGTTGAAATTTGGCTAATTTATTTATATCTCGAGAATGAATATAGGAGAGATTACAGCCAAGGTAAGTAAAAGCATTTACTTGCTCTACTCCAGAGTTATTGATAACTATTTTAGTTCTTATAGAATTTTTACCAACAAAGGCCATGGTTTTTGTTTTGTGTATAGAAATTTCTAAATTGTACTCTTTTGCTTTTTGATATAACCTATGAATTGCCATTTGTAAGTTGTCTTCGGTGTTAGCTAATATAATTACATCATCTGCGTAGAGCAGAGTGTTAAGGGGTTTATTATCGATCATAAAATGTGTGGCCAAATCAATTTCCCAGTCCTTAATAAGTGCATTAATATATATATATATTACGCAACAAATGTAACATTGTAAAATTCCTTTGAAGAACAAAAAGTTATATTTTCTCGAATCAAATTTCTTTATAATTAAAAGACGAAACTAAAATTCACCGAGCGGGCTAGCGGAGTGGTAGAGGGCTGGCCTTGCATTCGGGAGCTCCGGGGTTCGATCCCAAGGGCCGGCAATCCTAACTGAGGTTTTTCATGGTTTCCTCAGTTATTTCCAGGAAAATGCCGGGATTGTACCTCTTGAAAGTCCGGCCATGGACGGCGATCCTTCCCTTAATCCTTTCATATATGTGAGTGAATGCTGTGTAATGTCTTAAATATTTGTGTTGTATCGGAGCTGGCCCTGGCACTGAGCTGATCCCTCATCCGGGGAGGCCCTCCATGTCCTTGTGTGGTCAAAAAAGTATGTACAGTATGTGATCCATAGATTAATTCCTCTACCAACAGGTCGCGGCCCTGTAAGGCCCGTGTGGCGTGGGTCGTGTAAATGAACATAAAAGGGAGAGGTTAAGCTAAAGGAAAGAAAGAAAGAAAACTAAAATTCTTTCAATAATTATTATCACAATACACTGCTCTCTTAAATTGAATGAGAATATTGGGAGTTGAGAATCAATGGCTTTCCCAAAACACGCTACGAAATGTTTCTTGTAAAAGAATATTTATCTCGAAAAAGAAGAAAAACGAGCAAAACTAAATTAAACTTTCCTGTTTGAAATATCTCAAAGAATAACCCTCTGAAATTAATTACATAATATGAGGAGCATAGTACCAAAGTTAGACAACTCAATTTTTTGCGATTTCGAAATATTGATTGTTTCTCATAAAATTTTGTATGCTGAATACAATTCTGGAACTGTTTAAGTTCAAAAACGGACAGAACAGAGCGAAAGTAGTACTTAATTGTGCGCTTTAGAATCAAAATGTAGACAACTCCACTGTGGTTTGGTTTCAAATTAGGCAATTCCTTCACTAACCAATGAGAAGTCCACATTTGTGCCATCTTTTCCCATCACGTATCGCGAATCCAACATGGCTGATTGTTTATATAATCGGTTTGTGGATGAATAAGTAGGCCTACTGTTTTATACGTAAATTTGCTTTGAAACCGAGTTAGAAGAGACTTAGATTCAAAAGTAGACAATTTCACTTTAAATATGGCTTCGTTTGGTTTCAAAAATAGACAACTCCACTTTTAATATGGCTTCATTTGAGTTCAAAAACGAACACTCCATGACTTAGTTTCAGAGCTGAACAACTCCACTTTTTAAACTTAAATTTCGGGGGGGGGGGAAAAAAAAAAAAAAGGCGGAGTTGTCCAACTTTGATACGAAGCTCCTCATATGAAGTTGCTGAAGATTGAAATGCCATGTGAATTTACTTCAATTAAAAATGACTTACTTTTTTGTTCTTGATATTCTCTGCTTCTAAAAAATATTGAGGCTCCCATTACAATGAATTTGCACTTTCTTCTCCAGAAACATGTAAAAAATATTCTTTGTCACCAGGAAGACATTTCAACCTGTTTTCCGTCCTAATAAATGACACGTGTACCTATCTCGACGTCACATAACTATCCTCGCTCTCCCAGTGGAAATAAATGATGCATTAAGGCGGGGAGAATGTGAAGAGACGTATTACGTGTTTTATTCTTGACGGATCTGTCGCAAAGTTACAAATATTCATTTTCAGAGTTAGTAAATGCTTCGAAGGGTGGCTTCTTAAAGGACGCAAGAAGGGATGAAAGACGCCTTGTAAGATAGTCATTATTGCGTATATTTGCTTTTTGGTATGTTGTCTACGAGTATGTGTAGGTCAGTGGTTCTTAATAAATTCTATGTCTGAAGCCAATTTTAATTCAGCTTTATAAATATTTGAAAATGTTCTAAGAATGTCAACGCAAAATATTCCTCGAGTATAGAAATACGTCAATTAGTGGTTATAAAATTATGCTGGTCACTAGAAGCCCAAAATTTTGAAGTGTTATAATATTGACCCTAAGGAGACTTGCACGTGAACGGAAGAAAAAAATCGTTTAAATTTGCTAATACTTAAACTATAAATGCTCAATAAGTTGCAGCTGTAAATTGATGTAAATTCTAGAATGTTATAATCAGGCTTCGGCCTAGGGACACAGAGTAACCAGTATGAGGTTTAGAGTACACGGAGTATAAATGACGTCATGACCCGTATGCAATCACCCGACTGCAACAGCACAGGTGGGTCCGTAATGTGCATTACCGTTGTGTGTAGGCCTATTGCTGCTTGGCTGCGGTACGTGTAACAGGCTTCGGCGTAGGGACACCTGATTGAAAGTTACAACTCACATTAATACTATAATGGTAGACATTTATTGTCTACACTAGGAATGCACTTTATATACTGCATCTGTACAGGGTGAAATATATTTTGTGACGGACTGTTTATATGTTGAGACACGAAGTAACGGCGCTCTTCATCTTCCACTCCACTCGACCAATAGAACACTATCGTCCGTGCGTTCTGAACTTCATGCGTTTCTGTGCCCAGGACCGACGCCTGGTTATAATGGATAATTTGAGAGTATTATACGTGTGGGATATAACTTTTAGATGTACGTCTTTTCTTTACTCACTATTACATATCTTGTGCGAAACATTCTTAAACTTGCTTATGATGCACACACATAAAAATCTAAAAATCAAATTATGTTAGAAAGCTAAAATTTTATGGATTTTCAGAACTGAAGTAGGCTTACGTTAAAAAGTATGATTTACGTATTGTAATATTGAAGTAAACATTAAAATTATTTCCACAGAAATTATCAATATTAATTAGTGACATATATAAACAAATTAAAAGAATATGGAATGCAAATATCCCAAGAAATACTAAACAAATATAGCTTTAAGGGCCATATTCATTGACATTCTTAGCGCAGGCTTCCGGTAGATGATCAGCGAACTAACATTTTTCGTATTCATAAACCAGTGTTAGCGATATGATATGATATGAATCCTGTACAAGTAATCAGTCGATAGCCGGGGCTAGTTTAGCACGCTCGTAGCGCGGGCTAGCGAAATGTCTATGCATAGCACCCTCAAAGTTTATTTTATTAAGAACTACCTGTAAAGAAAACAAAATCTTTACTTTGCTTCTGAGATATTGCACTCCTTCTAATAGGCCCATCTCTAGATATCAAAACAACAATACGTAATCATAAAGATTCAATTTCTCGTCTATTGATCTCAAAACTACAATAGGTAATTATGGAAATTGAATTCCTGTCTACTCATCTCAGATCTACAATAGGTAATTTTTAAGATTGAATTCGCTTCTACACATCTCAAAACTATAATAGGTAATTCTAAAGAATAATATCGCGTCTACAGATCTCAAAATTACAATACGCAATAATATGAAGATTGAATTCGCTTCTACAGATCACAAAACTAAAATACAAAATTGTAAGATTGAATTCGCTTTTACACATCTCAAAAGTACAATAGATAATTATATAGATTGAATTCGAGTCTACATATCTCAAAACTTCAATAGATAATTATGAAGATTGAATTCGCGCCTATAGATCACAAAACTAAAATACGCAATAGTAAAGATTGAATTCGCATCTACACATCTCAAAAGTACAATATATTAATAATGAAGATTGAATTCGAGTCTACATATCTCAAAACTTCAATAGATAATTATGGAGATTGAATCCGCGCTTATAGATCACAAAATTAAAATACGCAATTGTAAAGATTGAATTCGTATATACACATCTCAAAAATACAATATAATAATAATGAACATTTAATTCGAATTATATACTGTGGAAGCTCTTAAGTTCGACGGCTTACTTAGGAGAATTAGACACGTCCCTATACGGGCACTAAGAAATGGATTTGCCATTTGAATGGGAATTGGTTCTGTGTCTTGTAGTGATACTTTTGTTAAAGGAAAACAGAATATTTTATTGATTAGGACATCCATATTGATCACTGATTTTAAATTAATGAACTCTTCTTTTTCTATTTGAGAATTGTGCCGTTTGTGAGACGGAACTGTCGAAACCCACTGTGGTACTAGAAGCGCATACATAAGTCTCGGGGCGGGCAGGAAATGCAAGTACATTACTATATTCATTGATGGATAACCAATAAGAATTTGTATTCATTTCACCTGCCAAACCCACCATCCTTATTGGACTAAACTTTCAATTCTGTTTTGTCGAACTTATGAGAGTCCACTGTATCTCAAAACTACAATAGATAATTATGAATATTGAATTCGCTTCTACAGATCACAAAACTAAAATACGCAATTGTGAAGACAGAATTCGCACCTACACATCTCAAAAGCACAATATATAATAATGAAGATTGAATTCGAGTCTACATATCTCAAAACTACAATAGATAATTATGAAGATTGAATTCGTGCCTACAAATCTCAAAGCTACAAAAGACAATATTATATAGATTGAATTCGTATGAACAGTTCCCAAAATCACAATACGTAAAAATGTGAAGATTGAATTCGTGCCTACTGATTTTAAAACTACAATACGTAACTGTAAAGATTGAATTCGTATCTACACAACTCAAAAGTACAATATGAAGATTGAATTCGCGTCTACAGATTTCAAAACTAAAATAGGTAATTAAGAAGATTGAATTCGCAACTACAGATCTCGTAAGTACAACTACAACAGGTAATTGTGAATATTGAATTTGCGTCTACACATATCAAAACTAATACAGGTAATTGTGGAAATTGAATTGGCGTCTGCAGATCCCAAAACTACCTAGGTAGGCCGAATTGTTAATAAGATTGAATTCACATACGTACATTTGAAAACTACAATAAGTGATTATGAAGATTGAATTCGTGTCTACAGATCTCAAGACAAGAATAGGTAATTATGAAAATTAAGTTTGCGTCTACAGATCTGTGAACTACAATAGATAATTGAGGAGATTGAATTCGCGTCTACAGATCTCAAAACTATAATATCTAATTAAGAAGATTGAACTCGCAACTACAGATCTCATAAGTACAACTATAACAGGTAATTATGAATATTGAATTTGCGTCTACTCATATCAAAACTAATACAGGTAATTGTGGAAATTGAATTAGCGTCTGCAGATCTCAAAACTACCTAGGTAGGCCGAATTTTTATGAAGATTGAATTCACATACGCACATTTGAAAACTACAATAGATGATTATGAAGATTGAATTCGCGTCTACAGACCTCAAGACAGTAGCGGCTGGTGGTCAAAATAATGAGTGTGCTACAATTTCTATATCGGCCTACTGTATAAACTTGTATGTACAGTATTTATCTTAATTTAAGACTCGCCTAGTGACGAAATATGAACTCCATACTACGTTCCTTCGTACTGCAGAACTTGTCATTTACCCTGGTGTTATCTTGGACATCATACTCTTTTCTACCGACAGTATTGCAAGAGCAGTGAGACGATCCTGGGACATAGTGTTCCTTAAAAACGTTTTTATGCGATTTAAGCAAGAAAAACATCTTTCTGGCTCAGTAGTGGTCATTGGTGTTGCAATCAAACTATTTAACAACTTCATTACTTCACAGAATGAATCCTGTAAATTGTTGGAGATTATGTATTGTAACAATTCAACAGCCATCTACATTTCAGAAGTCGGGTCTTCCGTATAGAACTCAAAGTTGTGTTTGTATTATTTGTCTATGGTCTGTATAGTATAGCTGTTGACAGCAACTTAACAGGTAGATGGCAGCAGCAGTCGGACACTTGAATTACCAAATAGTTCCGAGTTCCTCCACAAACAAGCATTCTTCCGTTACGCTTTACTTTTGCAATCTCCAAACTGTGTTATGCTGAAGCTGACTACAGCACATTCCCGCATAAAAATAGCCAATCAGAGCAGTGATTTCAGCTTCGCATATGCGCATAACTGTCTACATTCTCATGTGGAGTTTTGAGTAGCACAACGAACCCCCCTGAGGCACCAAAGAGTGAAGAATGAAGACTAAACACTTTATAACGCGTCATGAACATAACCACGGGAAATTGTCAAATGACAGATCAAATACTATGGTATTCCAATTAATGCATTATTTGAGCAAAAATTATCATTGTGCTGTAGCACTATAGCACACAAGGACGGGCCGCCCCTGAATAGATAATTATGAAGGTTAAATTCGCGTCTACAGATCTAAAAACTACAGTAGATAATTAAGGAGATGGAATTCGCGTCTACAGACTCAGAACTACCCTACAATAAGTAATTATGAATATTTTGTTTTAGCTATACTGCGACTTCTTCTATTTTTTCTCCTATTCTAGTTTCAACGTGACACCATCATTATGATACGGACATCTGAATAGCCACTGTTCTCTAAGTAAGAAACTGCCATTGCCTAAGTGAAATTTGCTCGAGATTGAAGGGAGATGCGTTCAGGGCTTTGTGCCAGAGCCGCGCCTCGCTTATGAACAAGCACTTTCGAGTGTTGCGAGCGGCGCGTACGACCGAATAAAGAACAAGAAAACGGAACAAGCTGCAGCGAGATCTAGAAAAGCTAAAGATCCTAAATTTTATTCCTATCTCTCTCTCTCACTCCCTTAACACCTAAGTTCTCCCCAATTCCCTACCCTCGTGAAGTTTCATCCCGACACCGCAACTTCGGATCAGCATGTCTTTCTCTCCACCCTTACCCCTTATTTGAACGCTCCGCCATATCCCACCCCATCCTTTGTTTTTCCAGCATGCTTGCGAGTGGAAAATTGAACTTGTTCTCGTAACCTTCTATACAGAATGTCCAGGTAGACGTACTCTTCCACATTAATTCTCACTCCAAAATAACAATGAAATAAAAGTAATAATATTTATTTATTATTTTGTTTATTAATGTTTATATGCTGAACAACAGCCAGAGGACAAAAAATTCGTTTATTGGATGAAATTCAGTTATTTATTTTGCTTTGAAATATTAATTCAACTGCTGGTCTCTTATTAAAAGTCGGTTAGCCTTTTTTGGTATTTGTGCTATTTTTTGTAATAATATGAATGTTATAATACTTCTTGCATAAAATGTTTTATATAAAACTATTTATGATAATAATAATACTAATAATAATAATAATAATAATAATAATAATAATATATATTTATTTATATATTCTGGCGAAGTTAAGGCCATCAGACCTTCTCTTCCACTTATTTCAATGGCCAATATCTCGAAACAGGTTTTTGGCGCTTGGTCTCTTATTGCATAACTCCGTCCAATTGTAGTTCAGCACAATACAATAAAGACAAGAATAATACATGAATATAAAATACAATGAATGTTGTAAATGATAACGAGAATAATTAAATTAATAACAATTCTAACAAAAGACATAAATTAAAAAGTAATGAGAACAAAATGACATACAATACCAATACAAAGTAAATACTATACATTAAATGGATCTAAATTCATTCCATGTAAATTAGTATATTTATGCATCTGCAGACCGGAGAAAGTGATTTTGAATTTCTTGTGCAGAAATTTTTTTGAAATCTTAATCCTTTTGTCAAGTCTGCTTCACAGGGAGCTTTACCCGAAAGCTATATTTGCACTTTTTACTTGGCCACACTCAGCCTCTTCTCGCGAATTTTCCCTTTCAGTTGCTGTGGGAGATTTGAATAATATTCTGCGGTTATCGTTCTCCCCTTTGCCAGATAGTTAATCATGATTATCCCAGAACACGGACGTTATGGCTTTTCCAGCCGATTGGACAGCTTTTCTTTTGATTTCTTCCGAGGCGGAGAATCACTATGATTCCATTGTTTCGACTGCTGTTTTGTCTCTGGTGTGTAGTAGTGTATTCAGGTTTCATCTACAGTCAGAAACTGCCTAAAATAATCGGGTGTATGTTTCTCGAATCGAACCAGACAATCCATTGAAATTCAACATTGGACGTGCTTTTGTTCCGGTGTTAGCAAATGCGGAACCCATCTTGCAGAGTCTTCGGACATGCCCAAGACATTGACTAAGATGTGACGCATCCGTTCAGTTGAGTTACTCATAACTTCGCTAATTTCTCACATTTTTGCAGACGGTCATTCAACATACCGTGAATTTTTTCTACGATTTCTTTACTTGTTGCTGTCTACTGCTGAGGTCGTCTTCCACACTCTCTCAATCATACTGAAATAGTGCCGTCCATTTATTCACAGTCGAAAACATTAGAGCGGGTTCCCCCATTGTAGCATCCATGTCGCTTTAATTTTTTCATTTCATTTTTTTTTTTCATTTATTTATTTTATTCCATAGATCTTACATGAGCAATGAAGCTTTAAGATGTGGAACAAGTCAAAATTTTACAATATTACAATTTTTACAAATTTTTACAGTTTTACAATTTAGTAATTTTCTACAATTTTAACAATTTTGTGCAATTTTTTACAATATTTTGGCGAGATGTAGTGAGATGAGGTGAGGTCCAAGGATTCTCCAAAAGATTACCCGGCATTTGCCTTTTGGTTGGGGAAAACCTCGGAAAAACCCAACCAGGTAATCAAAACAAAGGGGTTGATGCCGAGGACTCGCCAGGTGAAGTCGATCTTTTTTTTTTACGAAATATTTAATGACAGCACGAAACTCGATATTTTCCATTTTTGTCAATCTGTTCGGCGCACAAACTTCATAATAATTAAACTACATAAAATTCAATTAACAGAAAATTATGATTTTGCATGCTTGAAATTTAAAATGGCTGATAACAATGATGGCATTGTTGACACGTGCGACTCGCGACAGGAACAGTTTGGCTGTGAGATGCAGTGAGACGATAACTACGTATGCGCGGACTTGGTTAATAAAAACTTAAACTTACCAAATCTTAACTTAGAGAGCATGATGAAAATTGTTCAGATTGTCAATCAATATAGATAAATACAATATAATATTTGTTACTCAGTCAAATGACAAATTAATGTAAAATATTGACATATTATATGGTCATTAAGTTTTAAACACATAAATTACATATTGCAAACGTTTTCGCCCATTCAGGCATCTTCAGGCACAATTATACAATATCTCAATATCAAACTGTATAGTCATTACATTGGTGGTAGATAAACTGTTTAAAATTAATGATGTACAACATCACCATAATTAAAATGTAATGTTACAGGTCATAAAATTAAAATAATTTCAAAATTAGAAAACGACGTAGTGTTATGATTTAAACTTCATATAATATTCTGTGAAACTCTTGAAACGTGGCAACTGTATTGTATGTCGTTTGAACATCCATCGGTCCGATACCAGCAGGTCGTCCCACATCTTCATAACTACTTCAAACATAGGATGTTTCATAGTGACCTGTACAGTTGCCACGTTCAAACGACATATAACCCATCAAGCATTGGACTCTACTGAACAAGAGTTTCACAGAATATTATGAAGTTTAAATCATAACACTACGTTGTTTTCTAATTTTAATATTATTTTAATTTTATGACCTGTAACATTACATTTTAATTATGGTGATGTTGTACATAATTAATTTTAAACAGTTTATCTACCACCAATGTAATGACTATACAGTTTGATATTGAGATATTGTATAATTGTGCCTTAAGATACCTGAATGGGCGAAAACGTTTGCAATATGTAATTTATGTGTTTAAAACTTAATGACCATATAATATAAGTCATTATTTTACATTGATTTGTCATTTGACTGAGTAACAAATGTTATATTGTATTTACCAAATCTTACCTTCGTATGCAAGATGTGTAACCAGAGCACGAAGGGAACTTCTTGATTTAATCTGGAATGTGCAAGCGAAAATAAATTCAGGTAAGGTTCACGCTGGCACTACATGAAAGGTCCGCGCATACGCCACAGCCAAACTGTTCCTGTCGCGAGCCCCTCCTTTGTTGATACATTTTCAATGCTTCTATGTGTCAGGTCACGAACTTTTCAAACGCACCTCGTACTAACCCTACTTACAATTGGAGCCTACCTCGTTGTAGAACATATTTAAAATAAATATATAAATAATTGAATGAATGAATGAATCGATCAAGCAAGTAATGAATAAAATAATGAAAACTAGTAAGCAATATTTAATATCTGGATGTCTGTTTTAGTTCAACATTGATACACAAAATATAGGCTACAGTACAGAGTATGTTCGTATATCCAATATCATATTTTGTAAAACTGTCGGAATAAAACTTCAAACAAACGTATGATATGAACATGAGCCAACCTCCATATCAAAAAGGAAAATTAACAAGTAACGTTATTTTTAATGAATCTGTAGACACAGTTACAGCTATGGTATTTGTATTAGTTGTACTTTAATCAAGCTTTTAACTGTAGAAGTTATTCAGCGTCGAAAGCATACACGAAGTGCTTAAATCTTGCGAATGCAGTCATCCAGTTTGGTGGAAAGCCCTTCAATTGTTTCGTCACTATATCCGTTACACTGTAGCCGACCCCGCATACCTTAATATGACTTGTGCTATATTAACCCATTTTAACCTAGCGTTACCATATGGTAACGCAGTGCAGAAAGGAATATAACTTGCTTCATACCCGTCCTTAATTAATAAAACAGGAATTTTTCTTTGTGAATCCAAGCTACATGATTGGTTTTTTCTTATTACATTATGAAATTACAAATTTATTATACCAGTTGGGCAAGAGCAGCTGCGCCATTAAGATGTTGCTTTCTCAGCAGCAATTTTGGAGAGCAACAAGAAGTAAGATAATTTATTTGTTACTTTGATTAATTTGATTGTAATGTTTGTTGTGGTATTTTACTTATTGTTGATTGAGTATTCATGTACACCAAGCACAAGTTTACAATCCGTAACATTGTTGTGGATATAATACATTGATTCTTACGTTACCATATGGTAACGCTAGGCTAATACGTTGTCACTCATTCTTTGTGCTCTCTTGCTACTAACAGTAAAATAGAGGAGTTGCAAGAAAGTACAAGTAACAAAATGTATGTTACAAACAGGTGCGTGAAAGTGCATGAGATGCTTTGGAAATTAGAAAACGTTATGTTACGAAAATGTTTGTTCATACAAGTATTTTGTGACAATAATTCTATTATGTATATTTGTTCAGGTATTGTGAAAGTAATTTTCTTATTTTTGTATTTTTTGTATTATTTCTATGGAGTGAGGTATTGTGTGGGCCAGAAACGTGGACATTATGGCGAAGTGAAGAGAAACGATGCATTTGAAATGTGAATAAGGAGAAGAATGGAACGTGTTAAGTGGACAGACAATAAGAATTGAAGCCATGTTGGAAAGAGTGGGAGAAGAAAGAATGATCCTGAAACTGATTAGGAAAAGGAATTGGTTGGGTCGCTGGCTGAGAAGATACTGCCTACTGAAGGATGCACTAGAAGGAATGGTGAATAGGAGTGAATGGTAAGAGTTCGGAGCAGAAGAAGATATCAGATGATAGACGACATGAAGACATATGGATCATACGAGAAGACAAACAGGAAGGCAGAAGATAGGAAACATTAGAGAATGCTGGGTTTGCAGTGAAGGACCTGACCTTGGGCAGAACAATGAATGAGTGATGAATCTATTATTTGTAAGCTAAAGTTCAGTTAAGTTCAATAAATTGCTTGAAAGATGTCATTATAAGGCAACAACTTATTCTTCAAGATTTGACAACATAATGACCTAGCGTTACCATATGGTAACGCCCTGTAATTCCACATATTCACTTCAACAATTGAAAACAAAAGCATTGTTGTGTTCAATTACATCCATTTAATTAGTCTATAACGAAATAAACGAAAAACTTGACGAAAAATAATTCAGGCTTTTAAGGGTTAAGGCGCATTGCATTTCTCGCTTCTGCAAGACATTTTCGACTTGCGGTTTTTAGTGTTGACCTGGCTGGTTTGCTATAACAACAAAAACTCGCGGCTGGAAGGGGGTTAGATAGGAGGAGGGTCGGTGTTAGTATTCCCACAGGCAGAGGGAGGGGAGAGTGAGAGAAAAAAGATGCCCGGAGTATGCTGTATTAGGTAACTCAGACTACCGTATACCGCGCGACTGAGAAATGGGAAGGCATAACGTTTCCTAAGATTGCTACAACGTCGTTAAGTGTTCTCACACAAGAAGAACCTTGTACGCGCCAGACTTAATACCTTAAAAGAAATATAATGACGGAACAAGCACAGCGAATAAATCTCAAACCCAAGTTCATGCAATTTTTATATTAAAAAAGTTACATTGTCTGCCCGCTCGGAATAATAATCATAGTCATCGATTTGTTACAGGTTGTAATCACCATTACTACCACTACACCAATTTTGCCATCCTAATTATTATCATCTTCATCATCATCATCTCAAACAATGTTGTTGTAGTTTTCATAAATGTTGTCTTAATCGTCATCGTTATTGTGATGATCATTTTTAATTGTAATCATCATTATCATAATTATCATTGTGTTTTTAATGTAAACATCATTGCCTTTGTAATCATTGTCATTTTAATCATCTTTGTCATTTTAATCATAATATTGTCGTTATATTCATCATTGTCATTGTGGTTATCATTGTTATTTTAGTCATCATTGTTATTTTAATTATAATACTCATAATGATCATCATTGTCATTGTAATCATCATTACAATTTTAGTCATTTTCGTTATTTGAATTATAATCGTCGTAATGATCATCATTGTCATTGTAATCATTATTGCAATTTTAGTCATCTTTATTATTTCAATCATAATCGTCGTAATGATTATCATTGTCATTGTAATCATTATTACAATTTTAATCATTTTCGTTATTTGAATTATAATCGTCGTAATGATCATCATTGTCATTGTAATCATTATTGCAATTTCAGTCATCTTTGTTATTTCAATCATAAACGTCGTAATGATCATCATTGTCATTGTAATCATTATTACAATTTTAGTCATTTTCGTTATTTGAATTATAATCGTCGTAATGATCATCATTGCCATTGTAATCATTATTGCAATTTCAGTCATCTTTGTTATTTCAATCATAATCGTCGTAATGATCGTCATTGTTATTGTAATCATTATTGCAAGTTTAGTCATCCTTGTTATTTCATTCATAATCGTCGTAATGATCATCATTGTCATTGTAATCATTATTACAATTTTAGTCATTTTCGTTATTTGAATTATAATCGTCGTAATGATCATCATTGTCATTGTAATCATTATTGCAAGTTTAGTCATCTTTGTTATTTCAATCATAATCGTCGTAATGATCATCATTGTCATTGTAATCATTAATACAATTTTAGTCATCTTTATTATTTCAATCATAATCGTCGTAATGATCATCATTGTCATTGTAATCATTATTACAATTTTAATCATTTTCGTTATTTGAATTATAATCGTCGTAATGATCATCATTGTCATTGTAATCATTATTGCAATTTTAGTCATCTTTATTATTTCAGTCATAATCGTCGTAATGATCATCATTGTCATTGTAATCATTATTACAATTTTAATCATTTTCGTTATTTGAATTATAATCGTCGTAATGATCATCATTGTCATTGTAATCATTATTGCAATTTCAGTCATCTTTGTTATTTCAATCATAAACGTCGTAATGATCATTGTCATTGTAATCATTATTACAATTTTAGTCATTTTCGTTATTTGAATTATAATCGTCGTAATGATCATCATTGCCATTGTAATCATTATTGCAATTTCAGTCATCTTTGTTATTTCAATCATAATCGTCCTAATGATCGTCATTGTCATTGTAATCATTGTTACAATTTTAGTCATTTTCGTTATTTGAATTATAATCGTCGTAATGATCATCATTGTCATTGTAATCATTATTGCAAGTTTAGTCATCTTTGTTATTTCAATCATAATCGTCGTAATGATCGTCATTGTCATTGTAATCATTATTACAATTTTAGCCATTTTTGTTATTTGAATTATAATCGTCCTAAAGATATCATTGTCATTGCAATCATTATTACAGTTTTAGTCATTTTTGTTATTTTTGTTATTTGAATTATACCCAAACGGATCAGACTGTAGTTCACTTTCTTCAAAACTTGCCTTATCCATATCATTAAATAGAAAACTGACCTTATCCAAAAATAGAAATCAGTTTATGCACATGCTTTGGTTTGCCACAAATTAACGGTTTAATATTATCATGTAATGTAAACAGCATTTTTTTTTCTGTTTTACTGAGCAATAGTTAGGGCTCAGGAGTTATTTTAAAATTGTGAAAAACGATTTAACATTGACAAGGTGGGCTTTGTTTCTAATAGTCTCGTATATCCATAGCACGCAGCAATTATATTTCAGATCTGATAAAACTTTTGTTTTCTGCATGTATCAAAATAGTACCTTTCTATTTCTTATCGAAATAGATGTCTGGTACCAAGTATTGTTTTCCTAAAAGCCACAGTTGTGGAAAAAGGACACTGAAACGAATATCTGTGAGAATTTTTGAACGGAGTTTGCTTAACTTAGGGTCACAACAGTTCATATAAATTTACCTGTACTTCGTGTAATGATAAAGTAGAGGTAATTCTCGTGGTGGGACGACAATAGTGGTCGGAGAGCAGGACGGTAATAACAGAGAGGGGACAAGCCGTGGGAGGGCGGAATGTGGAATAAGAATCGAAACGTACTTCTATAATCTACGAGTATATAGGGCGCGAGTCCTTTATTTGTCTGCCAGTACAGCCTCCCCCTTTTGGTCTCCATAGCGACGTGCGGTGCTGTCTAATCCATGTCTGTCATAAGATTCAGCTCATCAGCTCAAAGGCGTGGTACTCGTCCAGAGCCTGATTTCAAAGAAATCTATCGACGATAGTGATAATAAACGAAACGTCAATTAATCTTGGAATTATAGAACAGAACAAATGTCTCAAAACTATCTTTATGCCATTCTGGTATTATAAACAGTTTGTTAGTACATCCAATATAGTTCGTAATAGGCTTATTATGGCACGCGTGCCAATAATAGCAATGACGTTTTCGCTATGACGTAATACCAGAACGCTTGGATCGGGATGCATGGAACTCGTCTGACTATCTTGCTTACCGCTTCTACGCGTCGTGTAACAAGAAGGTATTATTTATTTCCAATCTTCAACAATTTTGTATCATTTTTGTAATATCACATAAAACAAATTGATATCAAGCTTTCGGGCTAAGTTGCTGTGGTCTACTGGTGTAGATATTACCAGACGTTTCGTCTACTACTGCGGCAGGCATCTTCAGTGGTGAGGTATCCTAGATCTAAGTCTTCTGCTAGGGTTACCTGTGGCAACATCACCACTGAAGAGTCTGCTCTGAGGATGACCACAACACAGCGGTCGAAACGTGAGTCACTAACACCCTAGATCATATATGTAACAGATAGGTCGGCCTTATAGGCTGTAACAACTTTTGTCAGGTTTACTACGCTGCCATCTAGTTGTTACATAAGGAGTCACGTCATAATTCCCATTTGAATTGCATTAGCGACTGTACTGCCATCTCGTGTTCGTTTACGGCGGACGGGTGGCGATCCTGGCGGTTGCTCTCTTCAAAGTGCTGCCGATTTTAACATAGCGATGAGTTATCTGTTACATATATGATCTAGGCTAACACCAAGACAACGCGGTATAAGCCCCGAAATTTCTCCATAGACCATGTACACCAGCCGCGGAAGCCTACGCCAACACTTAGTAAGGACCTTCTTACTGAATAGAGTGCAATGGAGAAAACTGAATATTCTAACTCAGGAGTGTACGCAAGGGAGGAGACTGGGTTTAAACCCCCCCCCCCCTTGAACATAAGAAAATTACATAGGCCTACTACTTAGATTTGAATATTGTTTTGCATAATCATTTTCCCTTCTTTAATTTTCGACTGTCAGAATAACATAATCTACATCGACATAAGGCAGGCATGTCAATTGATGCCCACAGGAACAAGCGCGCGCTTTAGAGCCCAGGAGTGCTTGAGCGCTTTACAGCGGAAGGAAAGAGACAGACGAAAGAAGTGGTTTATGCCGCTTGGTCGAGCTACTCAGGGATGGCCAGCACTGATTCAATAGATAAAGGGAAGAGAACTTATTAAAACTGTATCCATGTTAATTTTTAGATTTGCCTGAGAAGTTTAAATGCATTGTAAGAATGTAAGTTTTAATTTTAATGCTCATATGTCACAAGTTTGATTTTTTTTATTCAAAAGAAATATTTTCTCAACTTTTTTTGCTGCCAATATGATGAGAATATTAAATGTATGATTTGTTCACAAGTATTATGAGGAAAACGGTTGTATAACATAAAACGGCATTATACTACATGTTACTGATGAAACATTAAAAGGTTAAGTGTTATTGTTATTATCATTATCATCATCATCATCATCGCTGTACGTCGACCCTTTTTCAGTAGATGTACGAATAATGCGGTTAGCTATTCAATTTGAGCTCACTGATTTACAATGTGATGTCAAATGAAAGCTAGATGTAAGGACTTGACAAATGTTGAACTTTCAAATCTTTGCCAAAAAATAAATATCCGAAGCTTCGTTCTTTCGCTTGCTCTGTTGAAGCCATGTTCGCTACAACTTACGTTTGTGAAAAATTATTTTCGACAATTAAAATAGTAAAAACCAAATTTAGATCACGACTGACAGACAAATACCTTCGTGATCAACTACGACTGGCAGTAAGTGACATAATTCCTGATTTTGAAACTTTATCGCAGAGACATTCTGAAGACAGTTAATTTTAGGTTGTGATATTGTTCATTTCTTTCTTCGTTACACATACTAAACATTAGTTTGTAGCCTTGTACTACATAAAATTACACTGTTCTACAAAAAAAAATGAAATTCATTTTTCTGATTATAACAGTCTTGATTAGTATGGAAATTTACCTCCTGAATTCAAATCTGTAATTAGTTTCTCTGTGTCACACATAGTTTTCAAGTTATATGCAATTTAATTTTTTAAATAATTTCCGTTTCCATGCTATGTATTTATGTAGGCAAAATATGTAACTATTAACATTTTAGTCGCTTAAAAATTATTTACAAACATTTTATGCACTATAAAACAAAAAATAAATACAAGCCTTAATGTAATAATTATATTATATGGAAAAACTTATTTAAGGTTAGAAAATATGAACAAAATAGACTTTTCCCTAAGAATTTAAAAATCTTATCTTTTTCTCCTGTGTCCGATTTTGCAGTCTCTAATAACGTTCCAGCAGTAGTCAGGAAGCATCGCAGGCATCCATTTCCCTTCATATCGCTTTTCCATGGATATTATATCTTTATGGAACCTTTCACCATGTTCGTCGGAGACATCACTGCAGCTCTCAGGAAAATGATGTAGATGAGAATCTTGGAAATACACTTTTAAAGACATGTGACATCCTAGATCTCTATAAGCATTTATCATTTGTTGAACAAAGTGTTCGAAGTCAACTCTTTTTCTTCCCAGAAAATTTTGCTTTATATTTTTGAAACAAGACGACGCTTTCTTACTTTTTGGCGCAAGGCATTGTTCAAAATCTGAGTCCTTCTGAAGGTCTCTAATTTGGGGACCCACAAACAGGCCGCTTTTATTTTTGCTGCAGAAAAACGAGGAAACTTTTTTGAAAGCTACATAAATCCTCTTCCAGATGTGTCCATGGCCTTAACAAATTGTTTAATAAGGCCTAGCTTGATGTGAAGAGGGGGCAGCAGAACATCTTCACTGGCTACCAATTTCTCATTCAGTATATTTTTTCTCCAACTTTCCACTTAAGTTCAGGCCAAATCTCTCTTTTATAATGGAAATTCCTATCGCGATTATCCCACTCACACAGAAAACATCCATATTTGGTTTAGCCTTGTTGCATACCTAATATCATGGCAACTATTTTCAAATCACCACATATTTTCCACTTATGCTCATTACATTTGATTAATCTCAGCATATTTTTCAAAATATCATATGACTCTTCAGTCATACTTACATAGGCAACTGGGATAGAAGGCATTATGTTCCCATTGTGGAGGAGAACTCTCTTTAGACTGTATTTTGAGGCATCTATAAAAAGTCTCCACTCCTGTGGCTCGTATTTGAAGTTCAAAGTATTCATTAGGTCACAAACATCATTGCAGAATGTCATCATGAGTTGAATTGTGCATATGCAGAAACAATATGAACAAACAATACTCACTTCCTCTAACAAGAATTTCAGGTTAAACTCAAGATCGATATATCTCCCTCTCCCTCTCCCTCTCCCTCTCCCTCTCCCTCTCCCTCTCCCTCTCCCTCTCCCTCTCCCTCTCCCTCTCTCTGTGTTAGAATCTGTTTATTTTATTCCTATGATTTAGGAGATTTCTGTAAAAGAGAAATATGTAAGGTTTTACATATTTTATATACCACAGATGTCGGAATATTATGGTTGAAAATGAATATTTACTCACATGATAAGGAATGTCTCCAAATAATACCAGTTTAACTCCATTTTAAATCCTGTAACAACGACTTGCTTATTAACATAACATTTTACTAGCAACAGGAATGCCACAATATGAAAATGAAAACCAATTTTGGCCCTCGGTTGTACAATGCTTTAACTAAATTACACCCAGAACTTCTAACATGTAACCCACTAACATATAACAAGAAAATTAGAAACGTGTTAATATCTTCAATTTGATTAAATAAATTTATAGCCTATGTGTATGAATTAATCAACCTATATTATATTTGTATTCTATAATTTTGAAATATATATTAATCCTACTTTTCACGTGCGATATTATTCTTCTCTAGTGTTAATATTATATTATATAATTCCATTGCCGCTGTAATTATACTTTAGTTCCTATTTTATTTTACTTATTTATTTATATTATTATTTTTTATTTTAATATTATATCTGAACTGCGACCGAGCACGAGCGCTGCTCATTCGGTCTCAAATTTTGTTAATCCTACTGTATCTTCTTTTTATATTGCTTGTATTATTTTATTTGTATTTCTCTTTGTTTGTTTTGTAATTATATTTCTTTATTCTGTATATTTGAATTTAAATAAATAAATGAAGAACAAAATTAACTGTAGGCAACTGTTGTTAAGCAAAGTTACTTTATCTTTATCACAAACTTAAAATAAAAGTTAAATGAGACGTATATTGTCGTATAACTAAACAACTGTGCCTGATAGCGAATTTCTGTTTTCAGATTTGAATTTGCCATATAAAAATCCTTTGGAATCACATATTTTAATATAAGAAAAATGACCCTTGTAGAACAGTGTTACATTTAAGTGCTTGACGTAAGGAAAATGAAAATCCGTTAATAAGTCAGACAGTTGCTTCACTTCCCCTTCGGGTGTCCGCCTCCCTCCATAGGTGCTATGCAAGTTGCAGGTTACGCAGTGGCTCGGTGCACGATTACATTTTCGCCACTGCTGCAGTAGAGCATTCTCTATTTATTTCCAGTTTAATTTTCGTTCGCTTTTACTGACTCACCCGGTATAAGAACACTACTGAAGAGTCAGAATTTGTTTTTATTTTCAAAAGTGAAAAACAACAAAACTGAGTTTCTTTTTATTCTTTGTGAGACTTACTTGTTATTTGGATTTCGTAGTTGTCATAAAATAGGTAGATATGAAATTGGGTTAAAATCGTACCTTTCTCTATTATAGACAATTTAAACACTTCTTTTAAATTCTATCATTAGCGTTTTCTTATCTGTTATTACCACTTGTTTTATCAAGGCTTACCAAGAGCCAGTTTCCCGCTGGCGGTGATTAGGCAGTGCGACGCCTCTTCCGCTATTGGACCAGAAATGTGTTTTCAGTGAAGGAGGTGGGTGAGTGGCGCGCACAATTTTATTAAAGTTTAGTGCGACAGGTAGAAGTAAAACTGTGGAATTGTTAGGACAGCAAACTGGTATCGACCACGGCCAACCTACGTGGTCCCTGCGGGTTACCTCCTCCTCACGCGGGCGGGTCAGAAGAAGTAGAGGAAGGCATTACGCCTGAAATAAGGTACAGACTTGTAAGGGAAGGAAACATATCAACATATGTCGCGCTGCCCAAAGTCTGACGGTCCTGACAAGTCCCGAGAAATATGGAGCACACTGCTTGCTGAGTGCCTCCACTCCATGTGAGGGCTACCAGCTCGCAGCAGAACGACCTGATGTCTCTGATTCTCTGCCAATGGAAGTGATTACTTCAAACACCATAACAATATTCTTCTTTTGATTATTCATCACCTACATAATTGAAGATCTCATGCAAAATCTGGTCAAGTTAAGAAATGAAAATTTTACAGGTAATAGAAATATCGTGCTACAAAAATTGAATTGGCATTAATTTGAAACTTTTTTACACGACTATTTCGTTTATATGACGTCATGCCGTTTCCGCGAATGAAGTGTAATTAAATTTTGAATTCCAATCAATCACAGTCATACATCGCGATAATTTCTGCAGCTCGATTTATCACTATCAATTTATCGCATGGTCATTCTTTTGTTTAGTCAGTGTCGCCAACTGTTTCCCCGTAAATCGATGACCATGAATCCATTGTACTGTTATGCCCCAGGGCTAAAGAATGCCCTGTAGCATGATTTCCTGTGGAGTATTAAACTTGAAACAGGAACAGTGTCAGCGGAATACACGGTCTTAAGATGCTTAGCCAGCGTAATAGAGTCTTTCCGGCGTGTGGTAAATCACTGCCTACAATGAAAGTATTTTTACGCCTCAGATCATTGCTGGACTAATCGCACTGGTCCAGTAGAACAAAGCATGCATTTTAATTGGTTAAAATTATATCACGCATTGTTCGAACTCTTCTCTTGCGCGTAGTCTCATTATGGCGACTTATCACTATAATGCACTGAATCAAATTTAATGTAAGAGATGTTTGATTAAGACGACATCTGTAAGTACGTGAAATCAAAAGTGCTTTTAAGCCCATCTCACCTGGTGGATGGCGTGGTCGGTACTCCGGGCGGGAAACGGATAACGAAACATAAAAATTGTTGGTGAGGAGATGCTGCAGTTATTTGAGACTGACGGAGGGCGTTAATCGGGTTTTTTGATAAAGAAGAGACGGTAGCGTGATGGCGTCGGCTGCAGAAAACGACATACCTTGTAAGTAACTTTGTTTGTACATTTTGTAAATATATAATAAATCAAGTAGAGTTTACAATATTGCCATCATTTCAGACTAAGTTTAGTAAGCATGTAGTTTTCCTATAGTATCCTGAGATATCCAGCTCTTCCAGCAAAATAGTTTTCCATTGTTGAGTAAAATGGTGGTGTCAGAAATCCTGATGAGAAGGAGTAGAAGTCGAACGCAGTAACCATCCGGCTAGCAAACAGTGCGACCTAAGTGACGGTCGCACAACAGTACTAAATAAAGTGCGAATTCCTACTTTCACACTTACATCTTCATCTTCTAATTCTATGTTCATTGTACCTAAAGAAAATGACACTCCTTCATAATAATTATTGTCCAATAATTAATGTATTAATCAGACTATTTGTAATTATACTATACTTACTAAGTTACAAATGGCTTTTAAGGAACCTGGAGGTTCATTGCCGCCCTTACATAAGACCGCCATCAGTCGCTATCCTGTGAAAGATTAATCCAGTCTCTATCACCATATCCTACCTCCCTCAAATACATTTTAATATTATCCTCCTATATACGTCTCGGCCCCCCCCAAAGGTCTTTTTCCCTCCAGTCTCCCAACTAACACTCTAAATGCATTTCTGGGTTCGCCAGTACGTGGTAGGGTAAACATTGGTAATTTCGTGGCAGTGGTTATTTCATGATACTTTTTCTTTTCTCTTTTGTGAACTAACCAATGGCGTTACGAGATCCAAATTTCCGCCAAGGGATTGCATATGTTGTCCAGTTTCCAGAAACATACAGCTAAGCTTTGTGTGACTATTGTAGTTGCTTCAGTGAGCTTTTATGTTTGGAGAGAGCAAGTTTGCGTCGACTTCTCAGGCATACAAATTTTGTGGATGTTTGTAATTACATTACAGGCTTATTACTAAAGGTAAGCATATGATATTTGGTACAAAGATTTATTGTATCTTCATGAAATTTTAGGAAATGTTTTTGGAATTTTGGATACATCTGTAGTCGCCATATAGGCTTAGCTTTACTGATAGAAATCTTAGCTGTTTAAGGTGAAACTTTGTTGAGCATTAAGTGTTACATTTTATACTATTTTAAAAATTGTATTACAATAGGAATTTTAGAAATCTGAAGACAAGATGTGATAAAAAAAAAAGAAAACGGAGACGTAATGGGTTCAGTGTAGCTTCTGTTTGAATTGTTATCATGCTAAGTGTCAATGATAAGTGCTAGATGACTTGCAAGAATTGTGACAGAAGATGGAACATGGCTCCACCATTTTGGACCGGAGACAGAGGCAGACAATGGAGTGGCATCATGCAAATTCACAAAAGAAATAGAAATTTAAAAGTACACCTTCGGCAGGACACGTTATGGCTACTGTGTTTTTCGATTCAGAAGGACTCTTGCTTGTGGACATCATGCCACACGGAACCACCATTAATTCTGACGGGTATGTTGTAACTCTCAAGAAACTTCAAGTTAGACTGAATCGTGTTCGACGACATCGGAAGAAGCAGGATATTCTGCTATTTTACGACAACGCACAGCCATATGTCAGTCAAAAGACCACAGACCAGATCAGAAAATTCGGATAGACATCACTGAAACACCCGCCTTACAGTCCTGAACTGGCACCGTGCGATTACCATCTCTTTGGTAAACTGAAGGATCCCTTCGCGGAACGAAGTTAGATGACTCCCTTAGATGACTCAGACGTGTTGGTCCAGACTTTTACCGTGCTGGTCTACAGGCCCTCGTTCCTAGGTTACGTAAGGCAGTTGAAAGGGACGGGGATTATGTGGAAAAGTGACATTTTGTTCCTTAAGGATGCATCTACATTCTATGAAAATAGCAAAGCTGTAGGATAAAAATATAATTTTTAAACAAACTTTATGCATTACTTTTGGAGTTACCCTAGTAATATAGGCTATAGTAAAGTCCGTAATAAAAGTGTTCACCTTTTCAGAGCAAAGAAGTTCCCTCTTCAATTTCAATTTTTACTTTGATTTCATTCTTATTATGTGTTGGTATGTATTTCTATGTTTTCTTGCTATGAATATTAGACGGAATTACTATGTTTGAAGTCTTGTAACAATAAATGAGAATTTCATTTGACTTTAATGAATTTTTCCACAATTATTCTACCTCTCACGAAATTATCAATGCAATATCACGAAATTACCAATGTTATCACGAAATAACCAACCTTTTAGCTTAAGTTGTAGAAGTGTTTTTGGCACATATTCAAGAACGTATCCAATCTTTTATGTCTCCAGATTTGTACAGCAAGTTATCGTCTTTTAGATGAAACAATCGGAATAAGGATATATTCACACATTTGCATTTTAAATTAGTTTTCATGAAATTATCACGAAATTACCAATGTTTACCCTACATGCCCTGCTCATCTCAAACGTCTTTGCTGTGATCGTGCCAGATAATCAGTCCCATTCCTAGACTTATTGTATGAATTCGTAACAAAATGTTTTTTTACGGTGATGGTTTGTTAGCCCTTCGCCCAACCCCCAAGCTGGAGGACCACCCTTTATCGGCTGTCCATGACTGCTTATTCAATATATTCGCAACTACCTCCATATCTGGAGGCCGTCTCCTCTATCCGCAACCTGAGGACGCGCCATGCCTTGGTGTTAGGAACCCACAATACATGGAAATTATACTATAAATTTTTAAATTAAATTACGATTTCAGCAGATAATGAAAACGTATTTCTGTTATAATAACAAGAGAAAAGCGCAGTACATCTAATTAACATTTATAAACCTGTATTTCGCTTTTCTCAATTGGCATTACTGAATAACATTAAATTTATTTATTGCAGTAATCGTTATTCAGCTATTTCGACTTCACAATGTCGAATAGGTTAAGTATTCATAAATATACAATTATTATTAACATTTTGTTAGCGAATTTTAGGGATATATTATTTACATTTTTATTTTATTCACGAAATAGTCTTAATAAATGTCACTCGAGGTCTGAAATGACTATAGATAATTTAGGAAATTATGGGTATTTTGTAAGATTATCAATATTCTTGTCGGTTCTCTTTCGTACATAGAATTTTTTTTTTAAATAGTGGACTTGAATTTTTTGTTCCGAAAATACAACGGATTTCTTTGTCATGCTTAAACTTAATTTATTTCTTATTATGAAACAAACCTACTAAACTTATTTCAGTTTCAGGTGAATTCTCGTTGAGTAATTAATCAATGTATAGCCTATATCTGCAATGCCTGGGAAAAGTGACATAAGTCAGTTTCCACAACCTTTTTTGATAATTTATTGACAACTTACGGAACATCTGCTCACTTGAAAAAAAGAGACATAAGTATTTCTCCCATTACAATAATTCATACAGAAAAAAATCAAATCGACATAAACCAGTGTAAGTTGTCAATAAATTATCAAAAAAGTTTTGTGGAAACTGACTTATGTCACTTTTCCCAGGCACTGCAGATATTACATAAATATTTCGGAACATTAATATTCTGTAATGTGTTACACTTTCTACAGGTATCTGATCTTAGCCACAAAAGCTGCAGTTAAAATTGGTATTGAAATATAAACTGTAGGAAAAGAAAAGAATATTGACTTTTCTTACATCTAGCGGGAAGATCTCAGAACAAGAATCAGCCGGACATGGTCTGTTTTTGACGCAAATCAGTGAAGCAGTCAAGTCATTTTCAACTGAAGAGACGTGACTAAAAGTTAAACTTGACGGATTCTTGCTTCATAATATGCAGTATATATTTATCTATGCAATGCATACTAAATATCGATTTTGAAAAAAAAAAAAAAAAAAAAAAAAGACTTGACCGGTTTTTTCACCGAGATCTTCCGTTTTAATTACTATTATCTTTATGCGAGATCGTGCGTATTTGCTTGCTTTCCGCACACAACCAATACGCGGTAAGTGTGAAATACCACATTCAGTATTCCCAACGTAACACACATAACAATTTCCCTATTCTTACCGCTTAAGCGTCATATTCATTTTACTGCTTTAGGCTTTTAACATATTATTTTTAAAGACGTTCAATATAGTAATAATTATAAATTGGAAACTCACCACTGCAATTTCACCTAAATTGCACTGTTAATTATTGTTTTTAAATATTTGCAAAAATTAAGTAAACTCTACAACACCACAAAAGTTACTGCATTTGTAATGCAAGTAACATTAAGGAAGCCGTGAAAAAATCAACAAGATTCCAGACTCATCGTAGACTGGGGGAAAAAAAAGGACAGACGTATATCACGGCCTGCTGCAGTATAGTAAACACAGAAAACATTTTATAGGAACAATGTTGAAGATAGATGTTTTTGTTTTGAAAATTTGCCGTCATTGAACAGAAACCAATATAGAGATTTCATTGCAACTAATTAGAAATCCCTCTTTCAGGTATGTAATAAACGATCTTCGCACAAAATAATGTACGATACACGAGCGGTATGTTTGTTTTCATGTTCTCGGAAATTAAAAGAGCTCAATTACGTTTCGCTTTTTCAATCTTTTCCTCGAACATGAAAACGTCAACATACCGCTCTTGTAACGCATATTACTATTACAACTACGTAGGCTCTAATCATAATCGGAATCATTACTGCCACAACTACTATCATTGCTGCTACAATCACCACGGAATATAAGATTCTTAAAATTGCAAATATATAACATTGATAATAAGTAGCTACTGAATTTGTATTCTCATTTACTATTGGAGGTTTAACAGGTAAGTTATATAGTATTAGCAAATTCATCAATTGATGTTGTATTACAGGACATTATTACTGTGTGTAATAATTCACTTCCATTATGTTCTATCTCTGCCATAGGCCTAATCAACAAAACCACTGTTGACTGTCACTACCATCAACAAATATTACTATCGTTAGCATTGCCACCTCCATTACCATCACTAACCACTCATGTCACAACACAAACATCAACATCACCTACTTTCATGACTATCATACTCACAACCACTTTTACCATTGTAAGAGCACCACTGTCATGTCAACAGATACTACCACTACTATCTTCATAACCGCCATTATAGTCACCAATATCATCATCATCAGCATATTAATTTCCTCACTAGTGCTGGCGGTTTTCGACCCTGAACCTAGAAGTTGATGTTACATTCAGGCCATGTTCCAAAGCTATATTTGCAACTTAAGTGAACTAGATAGTTGATTAAATATCCGGATTAAACTCAGAAGTCATGATACAAAGCTACATAGTGCATAGCAATCAAGTCCGTAATAGCTAGTATATGAAAATGCGTGCTTGATTAGTGACTAGTACATTAAACAAACATTGAAACCTCATTATCAAATGGAGTTGTGAAATTTAAGGAAGATTTGGAAGAAAAATGGAAGCATAATGTAGAATAACACTTTAACTTTAAACATTGACAGAGGAAGTAGAATACAATACACTTTGCTGCACTGCAAGAAAGATGATAGTCCTAGTTCTACATCGTGTTGACGTATTGGTATACAACACAAAAGAGGGAATATCAAAGTTTAAATTTCATTTCCTGCAAAATGAAATAAATTCGACATTCCCCCTTTTTTGCTATGGGAAATGCGTGTTATTATTCGGTTGAGAAGCTCTTGTCATCTAGTCTGCTGTCAAAAAATCTGAAAGTAAGAATTTATAAAACAGTTATATATTACCGGTTGTTCTGTATGGTTGTGAAACTTGGACTCTCACTTTGAGCGAGGAACAGAGATTAAGGGTATTTGAGAATAAGATTCGTAGGGCAATATATGGGGCTAAAAGGGATAAAGTTACTGGAGAATGGAAAAAGTTACACAACGCAGAACTATATGCATTGTATTCTTCATCTGATATAATTAGGAACATTAAATCAAGACTTTTGAAATGGACAGGGAATGTAGCACGTATGGGCGAATCCAGAAATGAATGTGGAGTGTTAGTTGGGGGACCGGAGGGAATAAGACCTTTGGGGAGCCGAGATGTAAATGGGAGGATAATATTAAAATGGATTTGAGGGACGTGGGATATGATGATGAAACTGGATGAATCTTGCACAGGATAGGGAACGATAGCAGGCTTATGTGAGGGCGGCAATGAACCTGCTGGTTCCTTAAAAGCCATTTGTAAGTAAGTATTCCCCTTTTTGCAGTGGACCTTCAAGCTGAGATAAATCAGGGAACGAGATGAAGTTGAGTTTAATTGAAATGCCTTTGAAAAATATATCTTGTTCCTGCGGACTCCTCTTGAAGACTACAGGTTGGGAATCACTGAGTTAGATGATTGGCTGTAAAATTTTTATACATCTGCCTTACAGGTGAAAAAAAATATCGAAGTAAGCCCAACCACACATTCGTCCCAAGTGAGATTCGAACCTTTGACGAGGCCCGCCAACTAACCGAAGACTATGCTATTGGTATTTTTGTTGTTAGGTGTGCTTCGCTATACCAAAGACGTATATTGATTGTATTATGGAAAACAGAGGCAAATTTAAACAATTTTTGGTCACTAAATTTACATATGCTGTCGCGACGTACTGTACCTCTCGTGGCATGTTTTATTCTTTAAGAGCTTGTAAGATCAGAGGGAGTACTGCGGTATTCTGTGCCCCCCAGCATGTCGATCTCTTATGTTGCATGAATTGGCGCATCTTTCTGCTCTCTGCCCCTCCCCCTTCCAGTTTTCCCGATTTCCACCCTCAACTCTCCCAAAATCCGACTCCCAACCCCTCACCCCTTGTATCCGGAAACACCCCAACACTGTTACAGAGTCGATGGCAAATGCATTTCGTCATTAATATTACATTAGTTTAAGCTTGGGACGCCGCCAGAAAACGATATCGAATTTCCAGAACCAGAAAGTGTGCAAAGGGAAAGAACGCAAATACAAGGAGAACAACGATAAACATGGGTGAAGAGATGGCAGCAGGAGGCGAAGAATTATACAACGGATGCAGGAGAATTAGATATGGAGAGTACCGACCACAAAAGATCCTGTGTAAATTTGAGTCTTTCAGGGGAGTCCAAGCCTTCTCGCATTTCATACAAACGAGACGGACTGTTGGCTAATTTTGCAATTTATTTTGTATGTGACTCGCTCTCAGACTGACTACAATATTACAGATTAGCAGACATACCGACTCCATTCATTCATTCATTCATTCATTCATTCATTCATTCATTCATTCATTCATTCATTCATTCATTCATTCATTCATTTATTCCCTCACTAAGTCAGTAGCTTATGCTTTTCTCACCTACTCTTTCTTTCCACTGCTAAATCATTAAGTCACTAGCTTAAATTCATAAATTGACTTATTCACTTATTCCCCCACGTAGACACTAACTCATTTATTCAGTCATATCATCATTAACCCACTCACTAACTCGTCAAAAAAGGCTCATTCTTTCATTCCATTCACAAAATCTTAACTCAGTTACTCCCTCTCTAAGTCTTTTACTCAATCACTCATTAACTCATTCACCAAATGCTCTCCCCAATTCTATTGACGCTAGATTGTTACAATATGAATAAATGAATAAATAAATACAAATGTAAATAAGTTATTTAATTAATTAAACTAATTAATTAATAAGAAGTAGTAATTCAAATTAATAATGGCTTAATTTAAAGGGCATTTCCACGTACGTCAGTGATTACTACTCATGGCATTACAGCATCTCTTGCCACTCTGGAAATGGTAGATGTTAATTGAGTTGAAAGACTTCCGAATAGATGGCATATAAAATTGTGTTGAATGGAAGGTTGAGTCTATATTATTGACAAGGAAATATCTCTTTGCTGTACTTATTATCCGAGTATTCGGCTGGAATTACTAGAAAAACTACAAAAGACTGAAATCAGTCCCCTTGGCATTAAACCACTGACCTTCCAAATACAAGGCAAGATACAAATACAAAAATTTTACTATGTAACCGACACATTGAAATATTCATTTTTATTTGTTACAGGTATCGGTGCTTCCAGATTTGAAAAAAAAAAACAACTGCCTTATAATGGTGAGTAATTCAATATATTTTATAGTGACAAAATAACTCCTTTTTCCTTTTTGATATTTAGAACTGGACATTTGTTAGACGCTTAAAATATGTGCAGCAAATCTGATAGCAATTCTGTTAGAACTTGGAGTTTGGAATGAGACTTACTCGAAATTTGAGACTTTTGGCACAAATTAGGAACACACATAATCTGAGATAATTACACCAGTCTTTACATGTAAAAGATTACATCTTACTAACGCAACTTAAAGTTAATTCAATAAAACTAAAAAAAGCAGTGATCATTTCACCATATACGAGTAAATGAAGGCAAACCAGATAATGGACTATAGTGATGTTTTTTGAGAATAATAAATTTACGTTTAAGCATAAGATCAAACACGCGGTAGAGACACAGGCGAGGGATCTGAAGATATCACTGTTAAATGGCAGTATTATTCAGGCATCAAGGTGATCGATGTGCGCAATAGCGGTGCATAGGGATGTTCCCCTCCCGACCTCATAGAGAGAAAAAATACGTTAGTTTAGCATTCCATTATTTTATAATCCAAATGTTAACTATGCTCATTTGAATTGTGTTAAAATAGATCAAATGAATAAATTACACTAGCCTGCGAATTTCAACTTTGTGTTTGTTGCCTAAACTAAGTAATGTGATTTTATATAATGTCGATGTGCTGAATCCGAATTTTCAATCCGTTTGCTTCTATCACGTCAGGTTTGCTCGCAAAATCACTTTAAATGTATTTTATAAATACGTGAATTTCAACACAAACTTTTTCATTTCACTTTTTTATTTCAAATGCAAAAGCAATATTTAAAAGACACAACTTGCTGAAATTATGAGTATGGCTGTTCATACATGTCACTAGAGTGTTTTTGCTTTGATTTGTCTTGTTTACTTCGCTATTGGATGTATAAATTAGCACAATGTATCACACAAAAAATTACACCACTTGCTTCTTAGTTGAGAAAGTCCTCCTGTTCCTCTTTCTTTTATGCTTCTCTTCAGGTATTTCACACTTTAACATCCAACAATAATCACCAAGCATACTGATGCTCCCGCGTCCGTGGTACCTGCTTTCGAACTCCTGCAGATCCTTGTGAAATCGTTCATCTTACTCTTAGCTGAAAAATCCTAGATTTTCGGCGAAATAATCTAGCTGAGAAAACAGAAAATTTTGATACTCATGTTACAACCAAATTTCTTGTATGCTTCAAGCATGTTAGCCACAATGTTTCGGTAATTAGGATCCTTGTTGCCAAGAAATTTTAAAACTTCACAAAACAATATCCATGCTGATTTCTCCTTTTCATCCATACTGTTTTTAAATGCTGCACCAGACATCTTTTCTTATGTCAGGACCTTGAAATATATATCTTCTTTCAGTTTGCTTCAGATAGTAGTGGAAATTTCTCACATATTTACTTAAAACAGCCTCCTTCCTTATTTAAAGCTTTTACAAGCTGTTTCATTAAGTCAAGCTTGATATGGAGAGATGGCAGCACAACTTTAGAAGAACTCACATGGCTTTGGCGCACAACATTCTTACAACCGACTTCCATATTTTGTCGAGGTGGCCAGGCTTTCATAGTCCAGTGATAAACTCGTGCCCTACTATCCCACAGGCAAAGAATGCATGGGAATTTGGTAAAACCAGATTGTTGACCCAGCAACATAGTAAGAACTTTGAAATCATAACAAACTTTCCAGTTGTGTTCCTATAGTCTAGTCGCAATAACAGCAGTTGCAAATTTTGTATGATTTTTTGAGGATCACTGAATATGCAACGGGCACTGAAGCAAAAATATTTCCGTTATGAAGGAGGAAATCCCTTAAGCTTCGCTTGGAAGCATCAATGAACAGTCTCCATTCACTTAGGTCATAGTTTGGTAGTCCAAATTTTAGCATAAATTCTTTCACATTATTGCAATATACAAGATTATCATCTTCGGTGTCAGTACCAACAGAATGATGTTTGCTTAAGATTTTCTGGTCGCACAGGGATTGGTACATTAGGCTGACCGAACAACTGAATACATGATTTGATTTTTATGTTTAGAATCGTACCCCTTCACATTACACGAACAGAAGTAGCAGTCATTACTATGGTTCGACTGCTCTCTCCAAACCATAGGTACTCCAAAAGATAGCAACTGTCTTCTCCAATTGATCAAATGACGAAGCTCTTCAGTGCATACTCTACATAATTTGTGTGGTGCCCAAGCTTTACTTTGGTCTCCAAGTTTGATTCCAAAATAGGCAAAAATCTGTAATATTACATCTCTGCTTAGGCAATGTGTATATCCTACATAAATTATATAACAAAAGTAGTCTGGATTATTTAGACATCCTCGATGCAACATGGTAAATACTTTCTTACTGAACTGAAACCTTTCAACATTCTACTCCACAATAAAGCTTCAAACTGATTTCGTTTCGTTTCCAGGTGAAACGCAGACTAATGAAATGTGAGAGAAACTAGACGAGTTGAGTTCAGTCTCTCACCAAGGAGTGGCTGACAATTCTATATTTCACAAATAAAAATAATGACAAGACTGCACATTATTTCGCCCTAACTTCCTTATGTGCTTGCACTCCCTATCTGCTAAGAAACATCCAGTGTCCTTGGTTTTCAATATAAACACCTTAAAAATATGTTGAATATATTTGGTTTTCATTCATACTAAAACTACATTTGTTAAAGTATTACAGTTTAAATAATTACGTTATAAATTATCTTAATATATCATAAGAAAATTAAAATAACAAAAAAATGGTACGTGATAGGAACTTTTTGGCTTTGAATTTGATTTCAGCATGCTAAAAATACCCTAAAAACATTAAAATTTTGGAGGCAGCAATTTCATCGCAGACTAGTGTTATCCAATAAATGCAATACAAAGAAATGGGGTAATGAGCCAAAACGGATTATGTTGCGCTGTTGTAAAAGTTGTTCCTCCTGAGATTCAAGAACCCCCACAACGAATTAAAAATTTGCTTAACGGAGTACATCCGTTATCAACAAACTTTTTAAATAATATAAGACAGTAGAACAGCTTATTTCAAGTGGCATCGTTTGGTGCAAAAGAAATACATGAAGTAAATTCTACGCAATCTTTTAACGTTCATTTAATTGGAAATTTTCTTTCAGCTGAGAGTAAGAGCCATCAGTTCTTACGAGTATATTTCATTTCAGACGCTGACCAATTATTGTCTATTAAATCTAATATAGTATCAATCTTAAAAGTAGAATTGACTGAACAACTCCAGAAAGTATTACGTGATAATAACAGTTGAATTCATAGTTTTAAATAGAACTTTCAAAATGATTCGGTCGAGGAAACGATTTACAACATACAAAAAGCTCTTATTCAGTAAGTAATTACAAAGTTATAATTAGATTTAAGTCAATATTTATTTCTAACAATTCCAGCGAAGCGCACAGATATGGCTAATACATATTATAAATTTAAAACCAATTAATTTGTATGTGGAATTTATACTTAAGGAATCTTGTCGCCATATTGAGAGTTTAACGCCCACACTCACACACGCATTACAGGATTGTTTCCGATATCTGATAACGAATTTGAATGACATCATGTGCGTCAGTAATCACACCGACAACGACAGTTGCATTGCGGCGAGAGGTGACAGACCAGTAGTGAGTGATTCCACAATCAGAGTGCACGGTGTATCACAGTAGCAATGCCCAAGAAAATCGAGCCTTTGTGGGAGGGATACATAACGACCCTTTCCGATGCCAAGTACTGCAAAGTAAAAATCATAGGAGCCTGCAAAAAAACGTGGCTTCGTTATTTCCAAAAAAAGGCATCTTGTGTGTACCTAATAACTTAATAAGACTGGCAAAGCTCGGATGGGATTAATTCCAGAGTGGAAAAAGAAAGCAAATCCACTCCCCGCTACAAGTCACCGCACCCCAGCAGATGATACAAATTAACTCCATTCGAGCTTTACTAATCTTATTAAGTACACAGAAGATGCCTTTCTTGGAAATAACGAAACTTCGTTTATTGCAGGCTTCTTTTATTTTCACTTAACTGTACTCCAAAAAAGGATCGATTTTCTTGGGGATTTCTGCTGTGAATCGCCGTGCACTCTGACTATGAGATCACTCACTACTGATCTGTCACCTCGCGCCACAGTTCAGCTGTCGTGTGACTCCTGACGCACATGATAGCATTCAAATTCGTTATCAGAGATCGGAAACAACCCTGTATACTAATAATACGTACTATTTTCATTTCCAATTAAAGTAAGTGAAGGAGTGCAGTATTGATTATGTCCATAATGAACCACCGATCTATTTGCAGAATCTGTGGCTTCGTCTATTGAGACCCAAATATTTTGATCTACTGCTATTTCTCTTATGTAATCTATCATATTTATAGAAAACTGAAATAATATTTCCAGAACACGGAATCACTGGGCAATTTCCTGTTTGTGTATTTTTCTAGGAATTTTATGCAAACATTTTCAAGTTTTCGAAGTGGGTTATCAGCAAGAACAAACACATGGCATAAATGTTCATAAAGTTCAGTTTGATTACTAGGAAAATACGATGAAGTTGATAAGGTTCCTTCCTGTTCGTTCACTTGTCAAATTTTAAGCATGTTATTGTGCCGTTTAGAGTTGCAATGATGTGGTATGAACCATCTCTGAACACCATTGATTTTTAGAATAGCCTACCAGTACATAAATTGCTTTGAATTCTTTTCCCGTCACTAGAGAAATGCTGTCTGCAAAACTCCTGTTCAAGTAATTGTAATTTGTAACTTACAGTCTATTTTATTTTCGTCATAGGCCTATTTATTAATTTTTACAACCAATATTCTGCCGAAGGTACAAGTCACCATGTCACCACTAAAACATCCAGTTTTGCACAACGAGTTTACATATTCTTCTCCTCTATCACGATGTCATTGCTGCCGGAATATAGTAAGCATTTCGTGACCTTGAGTCCGCTTGATTCAAGGGTTAGTGTCTAAAAATCCGCAGTCTAATCATGACATTTCAAGCAGTGTATGGGACCGGGTTCATTCAGCATCGTGATGAATTTGGGGAGCTACGATAGATTGCGAAACCTGATTTCGGACCTTCTATAACGGTTGGGGAGATCATGGTGTTGACCATGCGTTACCTCCATACTGTTTGAATGATCGTTTACCTGTACTGAGGCATGTGGACGTGAGACTAGCAGTCGGCTGGTAGGCCCTCCATGGGCTGACATGACACGGTTTGTATTACATATATTTTCTACGATTGTGCTACTCTAAAGACGTTATGTTTCTCATAAATGTGTTTCATCAACACATTATGATTAGTAGTTATCACCAAGTTCAAAAGATGAAATTTATATAAAAAGTTTAAGTATTCCAAAAGAGGATGTAAGACGAAGAAAAAAAGGGGGGGTTCGGGTTTGAATTTTGCATATACTCTCCCGGGGGGTTCTTGCTTCTTCTTTACCACAAGCACCAACACCAGCACTACAAGTAGTACCCTCTGCAAACCCCTACTCCTTCACCCGCCCCCTCTTTTGCCTTTTTTTTCAGTGCCTCTTCTGCGCCTCTGGGCTTTTCAAATTGATTCAGACATTACCTTAGAGGCTTGCTTGCTTGGTTGGTTTGCTTGCATTCCAACCTACACCAGCTATGAGCCTTTTCACAGGTTGGAACTAGAGAAGGGGGGAAGGGAAGAAAAAAAAAGTGAAGATACCACCAAAAACCAGCAACCTCTCTTTCACTATGCAAACAATATGCTATGCTGTTTGCATCAGATACACCCCATCCTCGTTGATTCACTGATCCTCCACTGGGAAAAAGTGATAGCGTGACTGCATTGGCAGATGAGTTTTTCGTTTCACACTCCTTTCTATGTAAAGTCTGCTTTTTTATATAAGTTACGGAACTCTATCTCTATCTTGTTGTTTTATTTATGTATGTATGAGTAATGGACAATGCGGTCTCATAGAATAATGAAGCCAGTTTTTTCTATTCTAATTCTGCCGGTTCAATAATGTGGTTGTACTATTCATGATATTCAACTTTTTTCTTGCACTGTTCATATATTCGACTCTGAATTTTCATGTCAGTTACTTTAATACAAGGTTCTTTCTATAGTGTATACAGGGTGAAGAAAAATTGACGGACACGCACTCCACCGTACAATTCTTTAATTAAAAGCAATACCGTTTTTTAGCTACGTGAATGTTCAAGGGGCACGCGGTAGCATTCCGGCTAAGGTGTAACGCTGCAAGACGGAAGGCCGCGGGTACGATTCCCGAAGAGGTCATGATTTTATCTTTTATTTAGTCCTTCTGACCGCAATATGGCCCTCATGTTTACTCATTCTCTAAAGCCTTGGTTTTCTGAACCGACGCATGCGACGTGCAAGGTGCGAGGCCCGCCTCGCACACATCCGGACTACACGAGAGATAGTGAGTGGTTTCTATAGTTGCGACGTGCGAAGTCTGCGTACCTTGCAGTTATAGAAACCACTCACTATCTCTCGTGTAGTCCGGATTTGTGCGAGTCGCACGACGCAGCGGTGAACTTCTGCCTAGGGACCCAACCTCGGAGGAGGCTCCTGTAAGGAATAATAATAATAATAATAATAATAATAATAATAATAATAATAATAATAATAATAATAATAATAATATAATAGTAATATAATAATAGTAATAATAATATAATAGTAATATAATAATAGTAATAATAATAATATAATAGTAATAATAATAATAATAATAATAATAATAATAATAATAATAGTGGTGGCGGCGGCAGCAGCAGCAGTAGCAAATGACTTTTAGAGAACCCGGAGGTGGCTGACCCCAAATTGATTTCAGAACGTACTTGTTGATTTCCTTTAGCTGTCATCTTATTTCTCCCATAGCGTACATGTTGATTCCCATCAGTTAATAACAGTGCCATAACATTCTCTTTTCATTTTACACAGATTTAGGACTGTCTACTTGCAGTAGGTATGGTTAAAAATTTTTTACTTTTTGTTATTGTGATAATGTGCATGCAAAGTTGCAATTGCCAAGCATAAGTAATAAAATTATGTAAATGGGAGAAATTTGTACTGCGTAATAGTATAGTCTAATCAAATAGTTTTTTTTTTATTTGTTCTTTTATGTAATTTTGTTTGTCCCGCATTTTTTGGGAGTAGTTTTCTCCTCGTTTGTCATTTTAAATTCCAGTTTGAACACCCTTTGATATATTGAGCTGGGAAGAGTAAAACTGAGCGTTCAGTTTGGAGTGGAATGCCTTAAAACAGTTAGTAATCCGTTCAGACCTACTATTAGAGTCGGCCCGAAAGTGACCGGAATCAACACGGATGTTATTGTTCGGCGAACTGATCGAAAACGGGAATCAAGTAGTTCACTGTTCGATCGCAAGGGGACGCAAAACGGCAGTAGCGCCGGAGGTTCAGTGTCGTCCTCAATAAGCCCCCCATCGGTCCCTATCCTGAGCACGATTAAACCAGTCCGTACCAGTCCATCTCTCTCAAATCTATTTTAATATTATCCTCCCATCTACATCTCGGCCTCCCCAAAGGTCTTTTTCCCTCTAGCCTCCCAACTAACACACTATTATACATTTCTGGATACACCTCTACGAGCTACATGCCCTGCTCATCTCAAAACGTCCGTATTTAATGTTCCTAATTATGTCAGGTGAAGAATATAATGCGTGCAGTTCTACATTGTGTAACTTTCTCCATTCTCCTGTAACTTCTTCTCTCTTAGCCCCTAATATTTTCGTAAGCAGCTTATTCTCAAACACCCTTAACCTCTGTTCCTCTCCCAAAGTGAGAGTCCAAGTTTCACAACCATATAGAACAACTAGTAATATAACTGTAATAATAATAATAGTAATAATAATGGTACACTAAAACTTTCCTTTGCAGAGAAAAAAGTTCGTCGCACGGCAATGTAAGGGTGTAATTACTTACTTACTGGCTTTTAAGGAACCCGGAGGTTCATTGCTGCCCTCACATAAGCCCGCCATTGGTCCCTATCCTGAGCAAGATTAATCCAGTTTCTACCATCATATCCCACCTCCCTCAAATGCATTTTAATATTAAGTTATCTTCCCATCTACGTCCTGGTCTCCCTAAAGGTCTTTTTCCCTCCGGCCTCCCAACTAACACTCTATGTGCATTTCTGGATTCGCCCATACGTGTTACATGCCCTGCCCATCTCAAACGTCTGGATTTAATGTTCCTAATTATGTCAGGTGAAGAATACAATGCGTACAGTTCTGTGTTGTCTAACTTTCTCCATTCTCCTGTAACTTCATCCCTCTTAGCCCCATATATTTTCCTAAGAACCTTATTCTCAAACACCCTTAATCTCTGTTCCTCTCCCAAAGTCAGAGCCCAAGTTTCACAGCCATACAGAACAACTGGTAATATAACTGTAATGATAATAATAATAATAATAATAATAATAATAATAATAATAATAATAATAATAATAATAATAATAATAATGGTACACTAAAACTTTTCTTTGCAGAGAAAAAGTTCCTCGCATGGCAATGTAATGGTGTAATTACAAATGTAAAAATTATAATGTGTAAAAGATATAGTTGGTACTTGTCTATTTAATTTCTAAGTCTGCTCATTTATTTTTTAAATTCAAAGTACGTTCAATAATATAAAATAAAAGTAAATTTTGTGTTTTGCTGAATTACCGAAAAGGAAGGGGGCGATTCTGTTAACTGCGTAGAGGCCGTCGATTTCTATGTTCGGGCTTGTCGAAGGTTATATGAATAAGCTTTGCACGTAAAAGATAAACAAAGAATTACCATTTACGAAGACACTAGAGATTTGTAGTACACACCCTAACATTTCTCTAAATGCAACCCAGCGCAGAGACTAAAATTAAATATTTTATTTAAAATTCCCGAGACATTTTCAGACATTAAAAATATATAATTTAAAAGTTAGCTGTGCGTTGATTTATTGCGACGTCCCTCTGTGGTGATAGAGAATTCATATGGAAATGTCCGAGTTGTACCTATTCTCAGAGGTGCGTTACTTTAATTCGTTTGTTTACTTGCCTTTCCTCTGACTTGGGCGATGAGTTTTAATAGACAGATTGGTCCCCGAGACAACAATGTTAATGAAAGTAGGATCAGTTGCTTCTTGAGGGGCACGTGACGGAAGGCAAATCAGCCACGCCCCTAGCGGTGGCCAGGCTAATAACCTGAGTTAATTACCTGGCCGACACCCGGGGTGTGGTCGGCCGATATGAGCGCAGTGATAACAGCGCTACTGACATGGATCTGCGCGGCCCCTGCACTCGATGAGGAACGCGGGGTCTCCGTGGGATAAACGATAATTTTCTCAGATTTAGATCATGCATCTCTCTTTTTCTATGATTCAGTGGGATTATGTGTGATTTACTAGCAAATGAACCAGACTTTACAAGTCTGCGTCAGAAATGCAAACTCACCTCTCAGAGCTTTCATCAACAGGTGAACAGTACAGGGGAAAAGCAATCGAAGTTACAACCATCTTAAGGGGACCAGGCAGTGATTAGAAGTAAAAAATCCGATTTTTTATTTTGTGTTTAAAAAATAGTACAAAAGTTGCTCTTTAAAACAATATCGGTCTTACTAATAAAAACTCTTTATACAGACGTTTAACTGTCTTATACTTGTATGTATGTATGTATGTATGTATTTATTCACACTGCAATGGGTATATACCCGGTGGCAGTGGTAACTAATTACACTCAATAATGACAATAATAAACTTACTAATTAAAAATACAATTAATAATACGAATAATTAATACTAACAATAATTTATAATAATGATAATAATAATAATAATAATAATAATAATAATAATAATAATAATAATAATAATAATAATAATAATAATAGAATGGAGAAAGTTACACAACGCAGAGCTGCACGCATTGTATACTTCACCTGACATAATTAGGAACATAAAATCCAGACGTTAGAGATGGGCAGGACATGTAGCACGTATGGGCGAATCCAGAAATCCATATAGAGTGTTAGTTGGGAGGCCGGAGGGAAAAATACCTTTAGGGAGGCCGAGACGTAGATGGGAAGATAATATTAAAATGGATTTGAGGGAGGTAGAATATGACGATAGAGACTGGATTAATCTTACTCAGGATAGGGACCAATGGCGGGCTTATGTGAGGGCGGCAATGAACCTATGGGTTCCTTAAAAGCCAGTAAGTAAGTAAGTAAGTAAGTAAGTAAATAATAATAATAATAATAATAATAATAATAATAATAATAACAGGGAATATCCTAAATTAAATGAAGCACGATCACTTAAAATAACATTTAAAATAAATCTAATTTGTATCTTAAACCTAAGTTCGAACTAAAACCCACGAGTATGATATGTTCATATCTGCACAAGTACCTTTCAACATTACACTCATTTCGCTATCAACTCACTCACTGCAATGGAACCACTGCACTTATACAGTGAGTAGCTCGTTTATAAGTCGTGTGTAAATTCCTTACTAATAATCACTACATACATCGTGTATAACAGTAAAACTGTTACACAGCTACGTCATAGTTTCGTCATTACTTCATTCCGAAAGGTAATAGAATATCTGTGGTTCTCTATTGCATCCGGTAGAGCGATCTAGTGTTCCGTGTTAAGTATCGATACTACAACTGGTTCTCATCGATAACCACACTATATTTTGGTCAAAGAGTACAAGCTACAGCAATATTATTCTAAATATTCTGCGCTCTTTGGTTGTTCTTCTGTGGTTACAAGGCAACCATCATAATAAATTGGCTGTCGATACGAACAGCTGTTAGAGGGGTGGCCATTTTTTCTCTATATACAACGCTTAAACAAGGAGTTTCGTGTATATAACTACTGCAAAGCAATTCCCATTGTATAGTAACAGACTTTTTAAACGTCCATCGCTTATGGATGGTTTATTAGTAACGTTTTCTGTCTCAGCTCTGCATAAGTCTCGTATAAAAACTATATACGGTTTAGGCCTATTAGTAAGACCGTATAAATATTGTGGGAGTATTTCTGTACATAAACCCTTTAAATGGCCTCTTTAAGTTTAGCGGTGCATGTAATTCATACATCCTTTTTTTTAAATTCAGTTTTCCATAAGTTAACATTTTCCAAACTTAAGTGCATTTTTCTCTGGAACTACTGAATTAATTTACATGACATTTTTACAGTGTTTTCTTCAGCCTGTGTTCCTGTGTTGTCGGTTTCTGGTTACTTAATTGTAATCTAATACTATTATGTATACTAATGTGTTTATTTTTATTTTTACTGTGTACATTTTTTTTATTGAATTATCGGCTTCTGTTTTGTGTGATTCGTATTTGATTCCAACAACATTAATATGTATTCCGCTATGTTCATTTGTATTTTATGAGGTAATTTTTATGTAACTACCTCTTTTGATCTCATTATGTAGGTACCTAAATTGTATCAGTATGTAATTACTTAATTCCGATCCAGTTTTATGTTCAACTATGTAAGCAAGTTTTAATCCTGGTTGAGTGTAAGAGAAGGCCTTACGGCCTTAAGTCTGCCAGGTTAAATAAAGCCATTATTATTATTATTATTATTATTATTATTATTATTATTATTATTATTATTATTATTATTATTATTATTACATAGTAGACCTACGGGTTTAGGAATATCACACACATAACACGAGAAAAAAATATATATGCATTGAAAAAATTGCAAAAAAAAATGTTAAACAAAGTTCAATATTTTTTCTGTTTCACTAGGGGTGAAATATTTAACTAGATTTTGCTTTAGAATTTACAATAAAAATTACTAGATAACTTAAAAAAAATGCAAGGTATATGAGTGAAGACTGTAGCAAGTAATGTGCACCTGAAGAGTGAGATACATTTAGAAAAGTAGGAAAACAGGTTATCAGTTAGGGCCTTTCTTTTGCACTTGGATAAGAAACTAATCAGTTGCCTTTTATATCGCTGAATTCAGAATGACTGATTGTATACGAAAAAGAAACTCAAGTTTTTTTAACCAATTCTCTTAAGGTTGTTTCTCCATAAGAAAAACCGGAAAGTTTGACTTTTTGTAATAATTCTTTTATTGTTAAGGATTGGCCCTTATTGTAAGAACTATATATTTCACGGCGAATGTAATCACACGTAAAACCATCTACTTTATTAAATTTTGCGACTTTGTGTCCACGCTTTTTAGGTGTCTTAGGTCCCTTTTTTACAATTTTACTTACAGTATTTCTATTTAATTTAAGAATTTTAGATGTCTCCGAAATTTTTCCTCGACCTAAATTGTTTTTCAGAACATACGTGTGAGCATTGCACACAAACGTTTGACACTGCTTACATAATTTTGGTCTATCTTTTGAATTTGAATTGTTATTTAACTCTGATATATTATTATTATTATTATTATTATTATTATTATTATTATTATTATTATTATTATTATTATTATTATTATTATTATTATTATTACCATCGTCGTTATTGACGTTCATTGGTATCGGTTCCGACACTTCACTCGCTTCCCACGGCCTCCTCATTTTTATTATACACTGAACTGTAATATAATTAATTTTCACTGTGAACTAGAACAAGACACACTGCTAAAATTTGCAACTCTGGTTTTTCTCCGCCTTCAAAAGACTTGACGACAATGGACAGCGCGACATAATTAAAATTATTGAAACTACAAAGCTTCCGTCCGTACACTCCGCGTGGAGTATTGGAGCGGTCTTCAAAAGACATGAAGACAATGGACAGCGCGACATAATTAAAATTATTGAAACTACAAAGCTTCCGTCCTCTTTGACACCGCTAGTCTACTATTTGAACGTGGCCACTATATAAGCATGGAAAGTTTTAATCCACTCTGAGCAGTAAAAGCCTGGAAATATTGAACTAAACATTTGTACTGAAATTTTTTAATCGCAGAGCCATCATTACCCACTCCCCTTAAGGGTGCTATCATCTTCTAGTTCAGTACTTTAATATAAAAATGTTGTCATATGACTTATACAAGGACTATATCTTACGTATTTAAGTGGTAATTATGCAAAGAATGATGAACCATTGCAACGAATATACAGTGAAACCTCTCCTTACGGACACCCTCAAAATACGGAAACTCCTCATATACGGACAGATTTTTATGTCCCAACTCAAATAATATAGAAATAATGATAGGCTAAATTTAACTCTCGTTTACGGACACTCTCAGACACGGACAGCTGTTTCACAGTCCTAAAGTTTGCTTTACCTCCTGACTGCGGTCAGAACTTGGTTTTCGAGACCTAATGTGTTACAAAAATGAAAAATTTAGTACAGAAATTTCTTAACATGAAAGAAGACAATAAGGGTCTTGTAGGCTACCACTAGCCCAGCCGGCTACCCCTTGTTAGCTGGAAGCAGGTGGATAAACAGAGTCATAAAATTTAACCTGTCTGATAGGTCCAAGGTTTCCGCGATCGTGAAATTGTATTCGACACATGATGGGGTTAGTAGGATTATTCTCTTCATTTCAATCAGTTCTGTTTCGAGAGACATGGCACCTGAACGGAAAGGTTAAGTTGAAAACTGTAAATTACAGTACTGCATAACTATAGACCTAGAATAAAATTGCATGGCACAGTACTGTATTTTCCTTTTTCGGTCTTATCTACTGTAGTTCAAAGTTGCAAAGAATTTACTGTAGTACAGTATACTGTATTTAAAATTATAGTACAGTAATACATTTCATTTAAAGCGTGAAGGGATACATAATGCATATTATATTTTTTATTTTCTATTTTCTAGAGCTTCCTCAAGTTAGAGGCTGCCATTAGACAAAGCATACAAAACAATATACTGTTAGATTGGGGAACCTCCCTCCCAATAAAGGACACATCCCAGATGCGGACAGATTGTTACGCCCTTTCGATGTCCGTTAATGAAAGGTTTCACTGTATTGTGTAAAAGATCTCGGTGTAACTATTAATCATAATTTGACATTTCATAATAACATATTTAATATAATAAATAATGCTTAAAAAAATCTGGGATTTATTATTAGAAATTCAAAAACTTTACAAAACACTTTGATTTTGACACTCCTTTTTAATTGTCATGTTCGCGCTAAATTGGAATATGCTTCATTAATTTGGTCACCCACTTGTAAATCATATAGTAATCAAATTGAAAAAATTCGAAAACAATTCTCAAGATATCTTTATTTTAAAAATATCATTATTCGGCCTTCCACAACAAAATTTCGTACAGCAATCTACTTGCTGTATTTAATTTAATGTCTCTTGCCAGTCGTAGATTACTTGGTGAGCAACGTTTATTATATAAAATATTCAACGGTCTACTGGATGATAGCGAAATATTATCACGAATCCAGCTTAATGCTAGAAAATCACATTTAAGAAATCATCAATTTTTATATTATAAAAAACAAAACACTTCAGCACATAAAAATTCACCAGTATTAAAAGATGTGTTCAAAATTCAATATTATGTTCTAAGCAAATATTTGTACTGTCTAATGTAATTGGGGCTTTGCTCTGTTATAGACATGAATGAATGAACCAATGAATGAATGAATGAATTAATGAATGAAATAAATAAATATTACTGTACTGCAAAATTTATTGGTGTTCCTAATGAAAAAATAGGAAAGGATGACTGTATCTATGGTGATAATTCTCTTCTACCAGTTTTGATAAGAAAAAACACTGAATTTTACAGTTACATAGGCTACTGAATAAGATGTTGAAATCACCCTTATGAGAACGGTGACCTTTTTTTTTTACCCCTTCCCCCCTTGTACTCTTCAGGTATAGTCCTTGAGTGAAAATATTTTTTCTACATGGTGTAAATTAAATGGTATGAAATTTTATTAAATGAAAATGAATTCGAATTGAGAACCAAGTGATAAAGAAAAACAATGATAAGAAGCAAGGTGAAGACAGAAGGAAAAATTGAAAAGAGAAAATAAAGGAATTTAGAAAGGAAAAAAGGGAGAAGAACCAATTTAGAAAGAAAGAAAGAAAGAAAGAAAGAAAGAAAGGAAAAGAAAGATAAAAAGGAAAGATGGAGTATGGGTGGGCAGACAGTTCGGTAGATAAGTAGGTGGAAAAATAGAGGACTAGATAGAGGTGCGAAAGAAGGATAGATAGATATATTGGAGGATGGAAAGATCGGTCAGTTGGTTGATATAATATTTAAATAGTGTGGTGTAGGCCCCAGAGTGTAAAAGGCAATGTTCAGGAGCTGTGGACTAGTTGGGGAAGTCAAATATTAAAAATAATCATTAATCACCAACTCACATTGACGGCCCGCAATATGTTTATGACCAGAAAAGCTACAATGTAACAAAATATTAAAGGTAGTGGGCAAAAATCAATAAAGATATGAACATAAATACTTAAATGCGTATAACAATATAACAGTTAAATAACCAGAATCAATTTTTTTTACAATTCATTTTTAAAATGTTTCAGATAAGTCTCTGGATAATATCAATGAATCATTCTGGCTTCAGTCAAAGACTTATAATGCAATATTCAAGGAATAAATCCTTTATATTGCATGTTTTATGATTTGTATAAACGTTTTCGTCGCACTTGCAACATAATCAGATACATACAATTTCTAATATATTAACCTCAGTTATAAATAGAGCAGGTGTTAATCAATATTAGAAGTGAATACTAAAATTAGGTTAAAGTAAAAATTAAAACATTTTGAAATATTGCGAGCCTTCACTCAATTATACAATAAGCATTTTCTGTTGTGTATTTATGATTAATCAAGCGAAGTTGTTATGTAAATTGTTAATTTGTGTGTGAGTGAAAACTCGTTTACATTTTTATTTACATGATAAAATTGTGTTTCCGAGGTGGTGTTACAAACTTTCAGGGATGATGGCGAAGGGCACATGTATCAATTTCAGTTAAGGAACCCTGTCCGGAAATGACCGAGTCGAAAGTTACAAGCAAAAATAGCTGTGTGGAAATGAAATAATTTTATTCCTCTGTACACCTTATTTATGTGTATTTATCTGTACATCTTACACATACTGTATTCATCTGACGTTATTTACGTTGTCTACTTACAGTATTCCATTCAGTGCGCTGTCTGAGGGGTGGGGACAGGAAACCACACTAAAGCAATGCAGATAGCGTAATGTGTAACGGACATGGTCGGTCCTGATATGCACGTCTGTAGACAGCAGTGTATGTGTAAAAGTTGCAGTGTCCAGTCGATCAGTCCTAGTGAAATGGAGGAGTACACGAGAGCGGAATAAGCAGACCTGATTTTGGAATACGGATGAGCCATTGGGAACAGTAGACAAGCTCACAGATTGTATCGGGGAACAAGTACCCACGTAGGAGACATCCGGCCCATACCATCTTTCCACGACTGTTTAAAGGTTAAGGGAAGGAAGGCACTTGTTGCCAAATTACAATTCCATTTCCACACAACTATTTTTGCTTATAACTTTCGACTCAGTCATTTCCGGATCAGGGTTTCCCATCTCAAATTGATACATGTGCCCTTCCCCATCATCCCTGAAAGTTTGTAACACCACCTCGGAAACACTCTGTATATAGGCTATATTACATGTTGTAATTGATATTGTTGACTTATATTTATATTGCTTTATATGTTTATATGTTATAAAATTTGGTAACAAATAATAAAATATGCAATATAAAGGATTTATTCCTTGAATATTATATGATAAGTCATTGACTGAAACCAAAAACATTAATTGATATTAACCAGAATCAAGCAAAACAATTCCCCAAACGATCATAATAATATAAGCACTAAATTACCAACTCAAATGAAAAGTGGAAACACAGTAACTCAACAAAATGGCCGTCAAAAGTTTACTATTAGCCTACAAAATAGAAATATTAAACGAAGTTCTAGAGACAGCAATTCAACATCAAGTCTTAACAATATCTTCAACAACCTTAAATAATTGAATTAAAAGCAAAAACCAAACATCCAAGCGATTACAATATGAATAGTTTAAATTCTGGTACAAAGGCCTCTGTAGATCGAAAAATTGAAATCCCCATTGCTAGACTCGGTTTGTCTGAATCTGACCTCTTGGATACACTCCTCCGTTTTACTCCAAACCTCCACTGCGGCCCTCGATGAGTCGTCTTCCAAGCACCAACTGTAACCCCAGACTCTCTGCTCCATTGTGGAGCTCTATAAACATCCAAGCCTCTGAGGTGACTGCTATCCAACCTTCTGACACAAACTTATGGAATTGTAGTCTCAAAAGTATGGAATTTTCCACATACTTATCGGAAAGCTACAATACTAATAATAGTGTCATAGGCCTACTATCATAACTTTAGTAATAATAATAATAATAATAATAATAATAATAATAATAATAATAATAATAATACTAATAATAATTCGGTTGAGAAGCTTTTATCATCCAGTCTGCTGTCAAAAAATCTGAAAGTTAGAATTTATAAAACAGTTATATTACCGGTTGTTCTTTATGGTTGCGAAACTTGGACTCTCACTTTGAGAGAGGAACATAGGTTAAGGGTGTTTGAGAATAAGGTGCTTAGGAAAATATTTGGGTCTAAAAGGGATGAAGTTACAGGAGAATGGAGAAAGTTACATAACGCAGAACGGCACGCATTGTATTCTTCACCTGACATAATTAGGAACATTAAATCCAGACGTTTGAGATGGGCAGGACGTGTAGCACATATGGGCGAATCCAGAAATGCATATAGAGTGTTAGTTGGGAGGTCGGGGAGGTCGGAGGGAAAAAGACCTTTGGGGAGGCCGAGACGTAGATGGGAAGATAATATTGAAATAGATTTGAGGGAGGTGGGATATGATGATAGAGACTGGATTAATCTTGCTGAGGATAGAGACCTATGGCGGGCTTATGTGAGGGCGGCAATGAACCTTCGGGTTCCTTAAAAGCCAGTAAGTAAGTAAGTAAGTAAATAATAATAATAATAATAATAATAATAATAATAATAATAATAGTAGTAATAGTAATAATAATAATAATATAGTAGACCTACTACTACTACTAAGCTTTAATAATAACATTATTATTATTATTGTAATCCTTGACGCTATAACCATTTTAGGGCCCTAGATCGACCAACCGGCTGCTGGCCTGACGTCTACATACCGAAGCAAAGATGGACGATCCTTCAACCAGAATGGAAGTATCGTGTGTTTAGCATGTTCATCTCCCCAGACATTATAGCTGGCTTTTGTAACGGATTTAGCTATCTATCGTAGCTCTCAGAGTGCAACACGATGCTGGGTGGGCACTGGTCTCATACGCTGGAAGAAATTTCATGAGAAGATTTCTTCTTCTTGAGGATTGGAACCAGCGTGGATTCCGTATCGCGAGCCATAGGCAGGATACTTTACACCACGAAGCCATGGCGCAGGACATCAAAACTTTACACAGTACCGATACTAAATAAACTTTCAATCACTTCTCTCACAGAAAAAGCACCTACGGCAGCTACGAACAGACTATTGTATTGATTATCAAACTGTGGTGCAAACTTACTACTGACTGGGAAGAAATCTGGGCCGTTCCTTGAGAACCTTGACAGATTTAAAACGTTTATTCAGTGTAGTAAAAGAAAAGAATAAACTCAAATGTGTTTTATTAATATGATAATTTTGGAATAGATAAAGAAGATAGACAAGAAGCTGATATTAGGAACAGAATTACTAAAGGCAGAACAGTAACAGCAGTGTTGAATGGTATTCTATGGAACAGACATATAACAAGGGAAAATAAATTGCAAATATATAATTCAATAGTCAGAAGTACTGTTACATATGGTGCTGAAACATGGAAATTTAATAAAAAGTTAGCATCAAACTCGTGACAATGGAAATGGATTTTTTAAAATCAGTGAGACATTCGAAATTAGAAAAAAAAAAATTAGAAATGCAGTTATATGAGATGAAATGAACATTCAACATTCTGTTTTGGATGATGTGAGATTATATGCAGATGACGTGGTATGGGCATGTGAAAAGAATGCCAGAAGAAAGGTTATCTAAAATAGTGCTGGAATGGTGTCCGCCTGGGAGTAGAAGGAAAGGGAGACCTCTAAATTCATGGTTACAAAAGATCAGAACAGGGATGAGAGAGTGTAGACTGAACGATGTATAAGGGACTTTATACATGAACACAAGGCAAATAAATAATCATTACAAATTTATTATCGTAATATTTGAACTGGAAATACACGAAAAGTTGCAGCCATATTTTTACGTAAATTTTACAGCATTATAATGGGTCATTTAGGAATATTGTAAGCTGTAAGACGTAACTTTTGAATGTATAGCTTTTCTAAACTATCCATTTCATCACCGTAGGAATTACATTAATTATGGTTATAATTTTATGCATCAGTAATTTAAATATTAGCAGATTTGTTACTTTTCCATCCGTTCAACATACAGTCTTCTTAAACATACTAATGAAAGTCAAATGTATTGCAGGTTGGGATAGGAAGAAAGCCTTTTGTTTTCGATCAAGGTAAGAAAAGTTCAGCTTCTTATTTGGATGTATATTAAATAATTTACTGCATTTATTGGTATAATGGTTATCCTTCCGACCTTTCATTCGGGAGAACCGATTTAGATCTCAGGTGCCGGCTATCCAGACTTGGGTTTTTCGTTATTTCTTCCCTCCAAGCGACTTATGGGATAGTAGTCTATCAATTTCAAGGACGATGACCAGACTGCGTCTCAATCCTCATTACACCTTCATCGTCACTGCTCACCTCTCATCTACCATCCTATCATCTCTTCGCGACAGACCTGCCATCTGCCTGACGAAGTAGCATACTCGGAAGAGCTGTGTCCGATGGATACGACGGTAAACCATGTTCATGTGGTGAAAAGGAATAATAATATATATTTTATTTGTGCACTTTTTCAATTAATAATAGTTTAAGAATATAAAATATGAACTTACTTACTTACAAATGGCTTTTAAGGAACCCGAAAGTTCATTGCCGCCCTCACATAAGCCCGCCATCGCATCGGTCCCTGTCCTGTGCAAGATTAATCCACTCTCTATCATCATATTCTACCTCCCTCAAATCTATTTTAATATTATCCTCCCATATGCGTCTCGGCCTCCCCTAAGGTCTTATTGTATGGATTCGTAACAAGCTGTTTTTTTTTCGGTATGGTATAGTTGTGCTCCGCGGTCAATTGGGAGGTCTAGGCATGGCATAGTTGCGCCCCGAAGAAATCAGGTAGCAGAATGAACATGGCATAGTTGCGCCTCGAAGAAATCAGGTAGCAGAATGGATATGGTATAGTTGCGCTCCGAGGGCATAGTACAAACGAAAGTGATTGTCATAAAATAAATAAATTACTTAAAAATATTATAGTGGTAGCTGCATTGAAATCAGGTAGCATAATGAAGAGGGTATAGTACACACGGAAGTAATTGTCATAAAATAAATAAATTACTTAAACTATTATAGTGGTAGCTGCATTGAAATCAGGTAGCATAATGAAGAGGGCATAGTACACACGGAAGTAATTGTCATAAAATAAATAAATTACTTAAAATATTATAGTCGTAGCTGCCCTTTTTTTAAGAACATGTATTTGTCTATTTTATCACTTCTGAATTCCTATATCACGTGGTTTAAAAACTTAGTCTTTCACGGTATGTCTTATTATTTCATCGGGGCGCAACTATGCCATGCCCTTTTCTCTACCTGATGGGAACGGAGCGCAACTATGCCCACAAAACAGGGACCCTTTTTTACCTGCTCCATCTTACTTGACCATGGGGCGCAATCATTCCCTGCCCGTTTTTTTACGATGATGGGTTGTTAGCTCTTCGCCCAACCCCCAAGCTAGAGAACAACCCCTTATCGGCTGTCCACGACTGCTTATTCAATATATTCGCAGCTACTCTCCATATCTGGAGGCCGTCACCTCTATCCGCAACCTGAGGACGCACCATGCCGTGGTGATAGGGATCCACAATAAATGGATAAAATAAGAACAGCCATACAATTCAAAACATGATGGTGGTACTGAAGTGTTACGAAATGCTTGAAATGTATAGTGAGAAAGATGTTCATGACACTAATTTTTGCATATAAAAAGGGACTAAAAAGCGTTTATTAGAAAGATCTAATGAAATGTGAACTGTGACAATGAAATGCGGCTAGATATATTACAGCAATGATTCTCAAATTTTTTTCCTTCCAAGTCCGTTTTGTACTCCACAAAATAGTCGGATGTGTGTGTAAGAATGTTAATGGAATAATGATAAACTTACACTTTTACAAGAAAACCATACTCTTGTTTTTATCGGTAAACGTGAATAAAATGGAATATGAAAAGCATTACTGAAAAGATTTAACATGTGAAAGAATGCCTATGTATCTATGTTATTATGATTTATGGACTTGTTTCTCAAAACAAAGTTTTTCATATCTGGGTGCTAAACCAGAAATAGTAACTCTCATTCGTTGGTTATATTCAGTCTTGAGCGACAGAGTTGAAATCTCAGTCTTACACAACCATGTCGTGAGTTGTATGAGAATTTTCACTATTTTGTCCCTTAAAGTTGGATATTTGTCCCATAGACTTATTCCAAAATTGAGCTAAAGAGTTTTCTTGAATATATCGCAATTTGAGAGCCAAGTTTCCCCTGTCTTTTCTTTAATCGGTTATTTAACGACGCTGTATCAACTATTAGGTTATTTATCGTCGGCGGAATTGGTGATAGCGAGATAGTATTGGCAAGAGGAGTCCGAGGATTCGCCATGAGAATATCTGATATTCGCTTTACAGTTGATGAAAACTTCGGAACAATCCCAACCAATTAACTAGTCCAAATGGGAATCGAACCCACTCCCGAGCGCAGCTTCACTTTTTATTATCCAGATATATAAACCATATATGATTTTTTTAAAGGGCGTCAGTAAATTAAGTAACTTTTAGGAAAATTACAAAAAACTATAATAATTGAAATAGACATTTCAGAAAAAATATTTTAGTCCTATTTATTTTATATTTCTTCATGATACGATATATTTTGGGAAGAATTTGTAACGTTGTATTAATGATTTATTCTTTTATGATTTTTTCAAACTTACAAAATTATGTATTTTCAACACAAATTCAATATACAAAGTATGAAATAATTAAATGTCATTTTTATTTGATGAAAATTGAGGTTATATTATATTACTATATCTAAGCCAGCGGTCATCAGCACAGAGCACCTGGAGCTAGCGTTTCTTACTCGCGGAGAACACACTGCACTATGGTGCACTCGTAGCTGCTAGCGGGTATGCTCTCTAGCTCTTCCTGCTACACGACGGGGCACACGGGACGGCTCCGCTTACCCTTTACCCATTTCAGCGAGAGCTGACGACCACTGATCTAAGCCAATCACTTGTGGAAAATATTAATGTATACAAAGTGATTTTTTTTTTTGTAAAAATAAACTTCTAAACAACACACTATATAATTCTTGTCATCTTTTCTAGCAACTGCTGTTGTCATGGGACAGATAAAAATATCATGAAAAAGTTGAGCCTTTTTCTCTAGTACAGATATTTTCAATCCCACAAAATTATTAATTTTATTTTTCATGATGATCATTTTAACACTTGTTTTAAAATATAAAACTTTTTAAAAACTTAAAACTTTCAAAATACCGGTACTAAATGGTTAAAAATGTAATATACCTTATATGACTGTCTGCATCATGACATTAATCCAATAGACGACGACGAAGACACGATAACAGTGTCGAAACGGTGTCGTCCGTCATACGAGTTATATTAACTTTTTAACATTTTTAACACTTTTTAAGTTTTTAAAAAGTTTCACATGAATTTTATTTGATTTAATAGATACTTTCCCAGCTGAATATGCCTTTCTCTGTGTGAACTGGATCACTTGATGCCTCTGGAGTGTCATCTGTGAACGAAGTGGGTATTGATAGCAGTGTGATTCTCAAAGATGAAGTGAAACAGATTATGCTCGCTTCAATCGAAATTGGTATCTTCTTGTAGTATTAAATGGAATGAATTAGTGACTGATGCCCTTTCAAAAGCAATCCAAATTTCTGAGTTCAAGTATTTTAGTCCTCCATACAGGGTGATTCATGTATGTATCACATACATTAAGTGACAGTTGATGACGTCACGGTGATGTTACACGATGCTCGCGCTTGTAGAAGCAGTTTCGGAACTATGGAGTCATTATAGAATATTCCACCTTAAGAAAAAAGCATTGGTCTTACGGGTCTTGGCTAGTACGCAAGATGCCTCCGTTAGTAGAACGAGTGAGGTGTAGTATCTCTATCTCACTCTCTTCCTAATACCTACAGTGTTCAAGCAAGTTTATCGCACAACATAGGTACGTTGAGTCCGTTGAAATTATAAAAAGATCTATTAATGCCACAATGATACCTGCAAAACATACACTATATTTTATATACATTATATCTAGACTTCGGATATTTAGACCATTAACCAACGTTCAGACAGCTCAACTAGGCTCCATAATGATCGAAAGTACGCATTAAAATACAGTTTTAGGGACCTAAAAGTTACTGCTATTACAAATAATAATAATAATAATAATAATAATAATAATAATAATAATAATAATAATAATAATAATAATAATAATTCATTCATTCATAGTGTTCTGCCCAAGGGCAAGTATTTCACTGAAAACCCAGCATTCTCCAGTCTTTCTTATTTGCTTCCTACCTCTTTGTCTCCGTATATGATCCATATATCTTAATGTCGTCTATCATCTGACATCTTCTTCTGCCCCGAACTCTTCTCCCGTCCACCATTCCTTCCAGTGCATCCTTCAGAAGACACTTTCTTCTCAACCAGTGACCCAGCCAATGCCTTTTCCTCTTTCTGATAAGTTTCAGCATCATTATTTCTTCATCCACTTTTTCCAACATAGCTTCCTTTCTTACTCTGTCCATTTCACACGCTCCATCCTTCTCCATATCCACATTTCAAATGCTTCTATTCGCTTCTCTTCGCTTCGTCATAATGTCCATGTTTCTGCCCCATACAATGCTACACTCCAAACGAAGTACTTCACTAGTCTCTTCCTTAGTTATTTCTTCAGAGGTCCGTTTTTCTATTAAAAGCTTCTTTTGCCATTGCTATTCTCCTTTTGACTTCTTGACAGCAGCTCATGTTACTGCTTATAATATACCCCAAGTATTTTAATAATAATAATAATAATAATAATAATAATAATAATAATAATAATATATTAAAACTGTTATTTTATTGGGTTAAGAAGTGCTTATAATACAGACTTAAGATTAGCCTATGTGCAGCACACGTTTACCGTTATTAAATGTTAAGAATCGCTTATAATACAAATTTAAGATTATTTGCAGCACACGTTTTCCGTTATAAATGTTAAGAAGCTCTTATAATACAAATTTAAGATTTGCAGCACACATTTTCCGTTATTAAATGTTACGGAGCGCTTATAATAAAAAGTTAAGATTATGGGCAGTACACGTTTTCCGTTATTAAAAATGTTAATAAGTGGTTATAATACAAATTTAGGATTATGTACAGCACACTTTTTCCATTACTAACTTCACACTATAATCAAACAAAAACCTAAGATACTTACCTAATGCCTTTGTTGTTTTGCTAACAGTTAAATTCTGTGTTCTTCTTCAAATAAGCGTGTTTTAACAGTGTGAAATCTTAGCCTCAACTGTACCACCCCTACTTCTCTGTTATGTTTCTCAGCGGAGATCTTTGGCAAGAGAGCGGAAGACTATTCCATCAATTTAGCTGTTAGCCCGTTATTCGTAAATTAAATATATGGTAATTTTTGAGGTGTAACACAATTTTAGCACACGAAATCGATCTAGTTCTTAATGAAATTATGTTCTATGAATTAAATGAAGCTAATTAATTCCCAGTTCTCAAGAAAAATACTTATAAATAGGTGATGGAACAGCCTCCATATGTCTAATGCTGTTTTCTTAAAGTGGAATCCTTTATAGATATCTGCATCTCTTAGAGTAGCGGTAGAGTGTTTGCTTAATGATTCGAAGGTTATGAGTTCGAGTTTTTTTCAAGTTATCATTTTATTTTGTTATAGTTCGTTAGCGATATAAATAATATTCAAGTTATCATTTGTATTCTGCTATCGCTCTTTAGCGATATAAATAATATTCAAGTTATCATTTATATTCTGTTATCGTTCTTTAGCGATATAAATAATATTCAAGTTATCATTTATATTCTGTTATAATTCTTTAGCGTTATAAATAATATTCAAGTTATTTATATTCTGTTACAGTTCTTTAGCGTTATAAATAATATTCAAGTTATCATTTATATTCTGTTATAGTTCTTTAGCGATATAAATAATATTCAAGTTATTTATATTCTGTTATAGTTCTGTAGCGATATAAATAATATTCAAGTTATCATTTATATTGTTATAGTTCTTTACCGATATAAATTATATTCAAGTTATCATTTATATAGTTCTATTTATATTTATATGTATATGGTTCATTACCGTTATAAATAATATTAAAGTTATTCATATTATGTTATCGTTATTCTGTTATTAATACTAGCCTACTACTACTGTTATGTCTTCTCTCTGTCGTTTCATTTTTTTTTTGTATTTGTTTTATAGGTGGTATTAAGTGTCATGTTTTGATCCTCTTGATGTTTTATAAAACTTTCATGTAATTTAATTATTTACTGTCACTCTTTGTATTTGTTGTATATGTATTTGTTACCTGGTAGGAGGGAAGAGAAGACCCTATGCTCTTAAGCTTGTCAGAGTAAATAAACAAATATATATTCCTTTCGACATGAATTCTACATAATAAGAATTCTGAGTAACATTTACCTGAAAATAACAGGGTAATAATAATAATAATAATAATAATAATAATAATAATAATAATAATAATAATAATAATAATAATAATATAAAATTGTGGTGCTGACAGAATAAGACCATTACAGCTGAAGCATCCAGAGTTAATCAAACTCACATCAAGTTCAAATCTATCAATTTTCTGACCCAATAAATGGCAGAGGGAATAGTCAAAAGGATATGTTGGTGACACCGATTTTCTGTGTACTTCGGGTTGGTATTTTTCGCCTCTCCTGGAGCCGTTAATAATCTAGTAATATGTGTGTATGTATATATGTATAATTATATGTGCTGTGTTAGAGCGTAATTAATTTTAATGCGCGTGATCCGTATGTTAGATTCAATTAGTAAATAGGAGCAGCAGCAGGAGAATGTGTGCAATTAGCATTGATAGCGCTAGCAGCAGAGTAAACTCAAACAGATAAGCAATTAGAGTACGCGGGATTGAATGCTGAGCCGTGCACAGCTTGTTACCGCTGCAGTCCACACTTAAGTATATGGAAATCCTGATAATGAGCTGCTGAAATCATGACTAGAATTGCGCAATATCTTCACGTTGTAAAAGATGCAAACATTGATCAGTCTGTTGTCTAGTGACTTCTGGATAAAAAGTTAATGAAATCGACGTTGAACATAAATGGTATTCAGAAACTTAATTCATATTTGAATCTCAAAATTAATCACTGTTATTGTTCATGTCCTACAACTTGTAATAGTTCATGTTTGAAAGAAACTCAACAAGTGAAATATTTATGTACTAGCCATACCCGTGCCTTTTCTGCACTTGTTAGAAATAAATATAAAGTAATTACATAATTAAAATAGGACATTTGGTCCATAGAACATCCGTGTTTGATAGAAAGATAAATTGTTTAATATGTTACTTAATTGAAATTGTATTTATATAATTAAAATACGATCATTTTAGTCCAGAGAGCACTCAATTGGTGCAAGGAAAATTTCTTTAACATGTTTCTTAATTGTTATTATGTGCAAATAATTAAAATAGGATCATTTGGTGCAAGGTTAATTCGTTCAACATTTTTATAAATTAGTCTTGAATGCATCCTTTAATAAACTACTCCAAATTAATGTCAATGTAGAGTGGATTGTGTACAAACATAATTTTTTATGTTGGCTTCACTGTGCATATTTTTTTCTTCGTTAAGTTTATTTATACACGCTATAACATCTGTGATCATGTCGCGTGTTTAAAATTTATGGGTATACCAGTAGGCTGTTTTTACTCTTGTTGCGTACCTGTTTTTATTGTGTGTTCTAGATGGCTTGTGTTCATGTTAACTGATTATAGATTTTGATTAATGTTTATTGTATTGGTAATTGAGGCGATGATGAATCATGAATTTACAATCTGGCATTTGGCTCAATTACTAAGGAAAACCATGAAAAACCCAAGTCAGATTGGTCGGCCACAGAGTTTGAACCCGTGACCTCCCGAATGGGAGTCTCAAATGCTACCGTCTGAGCCAACTTGTTCGGTTATGCATAATTGTTTATGTAGGCCTAAATAAAAAATGAAAATGAATGTTGTACATATATATTATTTCATGAGACACAGGAAACGAATATGGATAAATTATGAGCACAAGAACGCCATTTCGTTACATTTTGTAAAATAACTCACCTCCAGTGAGCTCAACGGTAAAATACTGATTTTTACTCATATGTGCTATATTTTTGGTCCAGTAAAAATACTCAGCTTTGCGACAAAATTTTTAAAAATACTATTATGTTCTGTGGACAAAAGGTAACTGAAATGTATAAAAATTAGAGTAGTTTATGTGGACCAAATAAAGTTTAAATAATCAAGAAATAAACTACAATATTGCGACAGAATACTGTATTAAGTTTCCTTCTATTTTAATCTTATGTCAATCCTCGACTCACTCAGGAGTTACCGTAATGGTATTATAGCATTATGTCCATCTAGATAAACTACACTTTCAAATAGTGAATAAATCATTCAAATCAGTTAAGTAGCTTCTGAGATTACTTCATACAAAGACACAAACTTTCTCTGTATATTAATATTGATAAACATTTATACATTCATATATTCCCATCATAGAATACAGTAATTATATCGGTAAAAAATAATGTTAAATGAATAACATTCTCAGTTTGTTGTGTGCAAGGCCGCCTTAAATACACGAAGTCATTTATTTTCATGTTATTATAGCCTATTAGTCTGAGGCGGCGCTGATAAAACGTATTGTTATTTTAAAACTCGTATATCTCGTTAAATATCAGTCCTATCAAACTTTGCAGAGAATAAAACTTATCGGAAACTATTTTTAAAAAAACTTTTGTTATGTAACATTTTTCATGAAAATCAATAATAAGCGAGATATTTCGATTTATTTAATTCAGACCCCCTTATAACTCCCCTTTTAATTAAAGTATTCTGAATGCCATATAGCCTAAAATCTAAGTTAGAATGAATTTAATTTTTATTCAAATTTTCATAGCAATAATTATCGCTTGAAAAATTAACAAGCATCCAGAGATACAGACACACAGACAGACAAACATACAAGCAAAAATTAAAAAAAAAACTCGAGTTTTGGTCTCAAGATAATTAATTATTCACGTTAAAACCAATTATTCTTGAAAAAAAATCGAAAATTAGCAGAAAAATGTTGGTTAAAGATTTATTAATAGTTTAGATTATCAGTCTATTAATCAACACATAAAATGTGATGAACATATAGCTTACCGGTACTTATGGAACAGGCTCCGTAAAGAATGTACGACAATTTGTCCCAAGCAAATGGTACCAGTAACTTTCGTCCCAAATTTTTTTGTCCCAGAGATGCTTAGTCCCTTCTTTTTTGTGTCTCAATTTTTTAGTCCCAAACGCCTGTATGTCCCAAGATGAAGTTAAAGTAATTTGTATATTTTATGAAATTCTGATAAAAAATAAATTACAAGTAATTTGAAAGTCTACTAGCTTTAATTACAGTACATAATTATATCAGATACACAATGCCTGTTATTGTTCGGTTGAGAAGTTTTTGTCATCTAGTCTGCTGTCAAAAAATCTGAAAGTTAGAATTTATAAAACAGTTATATTACCGGTTGTTCTGTATGGTTGTGAAACTTGGACTCTCACTTTGAGAGGGGAACAGAGCTTAAGGGTATTTGAAAATAAGGTTCTTAGGAAAATATTTGGGGCTAAGAGGGATGAAGTTAAGGGAGAATGAAGAAAGTTACACAACGCAGAACTTCACGCATTGTATTCTTCACCTGACATAATTAGGAACATTAAATCCAGACGTTTGAAATGGGCAGGGCATGTAGCACGTATGGGCGAATCTAGAAATGCATATAAAGTGTTAGTTGGAAGACCGGAGGGAAAAAGACCTTTGGAGAGGCCGAGACGTAGATGGGAGGATAATATTGAAATGGATTTGAGGGAGGTGGGATATGATGATAGAGAGTGGATCAATCTTGCATAGGATAGGGACCGATGGCGGGCTTATATGAGGGCGGCAATGAACCTGCGGGTTCCTTAAAAGCCATTTGTAAGTAAGTAAGTACATATATCAGAATAAATGTCCTGAAACAACATGTCCAAAGCGCGTAAGTACTGAGTAACTTCACCATTATCCTTTTACTTATTGCAACGATTTACAGCTCTTTGCACCTGACGATCTACAGCTACATGAATTTTTCTTCTCTTCCTTGGAGATCCACCGACTTCAACAGTCAGCAGTTCTCTGGTCACTACAGATGCCTCCTTTTATATTTTATCTAGTAACTCATTAATTGATGGATGTGGTTTTCCCATGATTTGATTTATTTTGTTATTCAAACCTTCCACTTGCTTTGTCGGTCTAGCAAGTCCGGCTACAGCACGTTCATAACAATTCCAAATTCTAAATTGGGAACAGTGGTGGTCAATAACCTCTCCCTCTACTCCTTAATGCACTAAATTTATTACAGAGAAGAATAATTAAATTTTGTCTAAAAACAGAATAAAATTTGGAAAAGGATCTGACAGAAACTGGCTTATACGGACTCTGCTGTACGTTTCGCTGAGACACATTTTAATTTATCGAACTAATTTCTTGGGAACACAAATTCGATAAGAGTATTATATAAAATGTCTCTTTTAACCGAATCATATGCCTTTTTTAAATCTGTGAATAACTGATGTACTGTACCCTTATACTCTCATTTTTTCTCCAATATCTGTCGAATACAAAAAATCTGACCAATAGTCGATCTATTACGCCTAAAACCACATTGATGATCCCCAATAATTTCATCTACATAGGGAGTTAATCTTCTCAAAAGAATATTGGACAAAATTTTGTACGATGTGAAGAAAAGTGATATTCCTCGAAAGTTACGAAAGTTAGTCTTGTCCCTCTTTTTAAAGATGAGTACAATTTTATGGACTGCTTCCATTGTTCTGGTACAATTTCCTTTTCTCAAATAGTAAGTACAAGCTTATAAATTTCGCTAGATAATGAACTTCCATCCTCTTGTATTAATTCTGCTGGAATTCGATCGATACCTGGAGACTTGTAATTTTTCAGCTTTTCTATCGCAATTTTGACTTTAGAAATTGTAGGTTCCGCTATAAATGGCCCAGCAGTTTGTATAATAATAGTAATAATCAGAGACCGGAACTTTGGCAGAATGCCTTTTTAAATGCGTTAAATCTATCTTCACTTTGAAAGTAAATCTGTACGAATTATATAGGCTACTGTATACCTTTGTGATTGAAACGTCACAGTTTTATGTTGCCCTTTTCTACCTTTAATATAAATGCCTAATTTACAAAATAAATGCTTTTTTGCCTTTATTTGAATATTTATGTGTTATTTATTAATTTATTATTAAAAATTGCCCACAATTATATTTCAATTTATTTCTATAACCGCTAAAATGAAAGGGACTTCACCGACTGTATATTATTGTCTTTCAGTCATTTCATATTCTTTTTGCAACAATGAGTGCTGCCGTGCAAAAATGTATAACAGCGTTTTAAATCGCTTATGTTTATTTGACAAGGCAACAATGAGTGCGAGTCTAACGTTATTTTTAACGTTTTTTTTTTTTTTTTTTTCAGTTTTCATTGCGACGTTGTTGTAGCTATAGTCTCGTCGCTCTAATTTCCGGCAGCCAATCGCGTTGCAGGTCGGCCACATTTAAACGTGTGCTTCTTGTGATTCGCTGATTCATTTCTTAAGGCTCGATAAATACTTAATACGAGGCGCATCCAGAAAGTAAGTTTCCCGATTTTTTCCCTTGAAAGAAACGTAATTAGCCGTGTCAATTGCGCATGCGTAACAGATCTATGACGTATCAATGATATGCCAGCCGGACAGGTCCCGCCTGGTGCCAGTAGCGTGGCAGCAGTGGTCCGAAATGGAAGCTTTTATTCCTTCTCCCGCCGCCGCATTGCGCCAATTGAAATTCATCGGCAGCTCTGTCAGGTCTATGGGCCGAACATCATGAGTAAGCAGATGGTGCGTCGCTGGTGTAGGCAGTTTTTCGAAGGTCGTCAAAGTGTCCATGATGAAGAGCGCAGTGGGCGACCGTCCCTCATCAATGATGATCGTGTTGAGCTGGTGCGGCAGTGCATCATGGAGAACCGTCGCTTCACGATTACGGAGCTGAGCAGCCATTTTCTGCAGATATCGCGATCCTTGTTGCTTGAGATTGTCACTAAGCACCTGCTGTTCAAAAAAGTGTGTGCCAGGTGGGTGCCGAAAAACCTGACACCCGAACACAAAATGCAACGTTTAGGAGCAGCACTGACATTTGTGTAACGGTATCACGATGACGACGACGAGTTCCTCGACAGGATCGTCACTGGCGATGAGACTTGGATTTCGCACTTCACCCCGGAAACCAAGCAGCAGCGGCATAGTGGATCTCCGGCCAGGACGAAATTCAAACAGACCCTGTCGGTACGGAAAGTGATGTGCACGGTGTTCTGGGACAGGAAGGGCATTCTGCTCATTGACTTCCTTCCAAGAGGTGAAACAATGAACGCTGACAGTTACTGTGAAACACTGCGAAAATTGCGACGTGCCATTCAAAACAAGAGGCGTGGAATGCTTACTGCAGGTGTTGTGCTCCTCCATGACAATGCTCGTCCACATACGGCTCGGCGCACAGCAGCTGTTTTCACGGAATTTGGCTGGGAGTTGTTTGATCACCCACCCTACAGTCCTGATCTTGCTCCCAGCGATTTTCACGTTTCCTTGCACCTCAAGAAATTCCTGTCCTCCGGTGAGCGTTTTGGCAACGACGAAGAGCTGAAGACGTCTGTCACATGCTGGTTCCATTCACAGGCGGCAGAGTTCTACGACAGAGGGATACAAAAGTTGATCCCACGATACGACAAGTGTCTCAGTTCTGATGGTGGCTATGTTGAAAAATAGCTGAAACATTGCTGTACCTGTTGCCAATAAATGTTTTCCTAAAAGTGTGTTCTTTTTAAAAAAAATAGGGAAACTTACTTTCTGGATGCGCCTCGTATAATCTTTCGTTGTCGTTCGCAGAAATCACACGAAGACGTTATTTGCAGCTCAATTATTTGCTGAATTACATTGCGTTTGATTTATTATCATAGGAGCTACGACATGATAATGTTTAACGGTGTGGCAAATAGATTCCTCGTGTGGTAGCTCGGCAACGTAAGAACAAAAAATACGAACGATACTACCTACCTTCACTTTCTAAGACGTAAGCAAAGAGGCGGAGTCACGCCGGAAATAACAGCGTCGGGACTATAGCTAAATATTTCATATCACAACATATCAGTACAACCAAACACAAAAATGCACTTCACAAGGCTACTGGGAAGAAGATTTCTTTGCTTCCAACAGTAATTGCAACATCGAGTCGAAAATCTCAATTTGCATTCGACTTAGGTAAAGCTGTTCTTGGTGCCGAAATCCCTTTGTGGAAAGTGCAAGGTTGTGGGTCTAGTGCAAGGTTTTTGTAATTGCATTTTATTGCATATTTTAGCTATTTATAATGCCTTTTTGTCTGCCTATTTTAGCTATTTATGATGCCTTTTTGCCTGCCTATTTTAATGATTCATAAGGCCTGAACTTCCTGTCTCTGGTAATAATAATGATGATGATGATAATAATAATAATAATAATAATAATAATAATAATAATAATAATAATATAATGTACAGTTGAGGTGAGAGAAGGTTAAATGTATTTGAAACAGGTCACCAACCCGTTTGCCAACGAATCACAAATTAAGTTATGACTATGCCTCTGGGTGCCACTTACCCTGTGTATTTGTGTGACTTTGTGGTAGTCAAATCACTAGTAGCAGCTGTTTTGCAACTGAAATTAGAAAACCATTAACTAAACCAATATAACCTAATTCTGCCGCAGTTTCAACACGAGTATTAAATTCCCCGAGTAACTAAAACTGCACAATTGACGTTAACCGTGTTATTGGTTGACACATAGCAATTATACTACTGGACTAGCCGTGCTTTAGTTTTAAGAACAATAGCTTATTTGCGGACGGCGAGAACAATGCAAGTTTGCGGCCGGTGTTTTAATTGCCAGTCAACAAGTGCGCCTGTGGCAAATGTTTTTTTGTAACATATTGGTTTCTGGTAAATATACGGTGGTGGAGCGCCCTACCGTTCAATGCGCAATGGATCCGGAAATGCGGAACTGTGGGGAACTACGTAACAATACATTGCGTAGCCTGTTGTCCATGCTGTTACTGAAAACCTGAAAAAAAGCCACGACGAAACTTGATTCTAAAAATCTGCTCTAGGATCGCTTCGTAGAGTCGTCCAGTACTAAGGTCTTCACTGTTGTCTATGACAAACCGCGGTTCGATTTTCTACAAAGAATTTCTATTACAATCGCATGATGTTCGGTTTTCTACGCTGGTATGCCGGCTTGGAATCCCGGGAGATCCAAGTGGATTTTCTGATGGACGAAGAGGTAATTAGTGATAAATTTTACAGCGGTACCGTCAACTGAGGTAACATTGGCCCAATTTTTTTACCATTCTAAATTTAAACTTTTGTAGTTAATGTGTTTGTTAATTTAATTTAGAAGGATTCTGTATGAAGTAATAATGGCTTCTAAAGCAATGCAAACATGTTGCTTTATGTTGATCTGAATTCATAATTTTATAAATATTGGGTCAATGTTCTCTTGGAATGGAGTAACCTTACCCCAATTTTCAAATTTGCACGGTACAATGCATTTAGGATCACCTTGGGCCATTGTAACTCCAAAATGAGTGTTGGTTTACCCAACTGATATGATAAAATTTAATTTAATTTAATTTGATTAATTTATTTAATACTTTACACTTGAGCTACATTAGGCATTGCAGCCCGAAAGAGCAGAAGCTCGTGCTCGGGCGCAGTTCAGATCAGTTATACAAAATATGTCACAAAATTAAGAGAGTTCATTGAGCACAATAACATTAATAAAAGGTAAAATAAATACAGCGTGTAATAATAGGGTCTATATACAAATAGAAAATACAAAAGTACATAAATATTAGAGTATCAATTTTTAACTCAAACAATTAAATAATTAATCTGATTTGTTTCTTAAATCTATGTGTGTTAAGTGTACTTAGCTCAGAGTAAGCTCTAATTAATGCATGATATACTTTGGGTCCAAAATTTCTGCTGTGTTTTAATCCAGCAGTTGTGTGGCATTTGGGAGTATTTAGAAAGAAACTGTGGTTTTGTCTCGTATGATATTCTTGAGGATCAAATTTAAATTTATTGTGGTTTTTATGGAAGTAAATCAGCAATGTTGGTTTATAAATTTGTTCTAGATTTGATACACCAAATTTTGTGAAAAATTAATTTTGTTGGGTAATCAAAAGGTTTATATAGACAAATTTTGATAATTCTTTTTGCACTGCTGATTTGTTCAGACGTGGAATCGAGAAACTGCCTCAGCGTTGACAGAGTCCTGGATAATGTAGGAGCATATATTACTGATTAATTTCTGTCTTTTATTCATCTCAGATATAAACTTCTGTTACAGTAAAAAAACGCTACGAACTTTTGCATCAAGTCAATAGTTCTTAGTTTAAATTGATTAACCTTTCGACAATCCCTGACATGACAAAGTATGGACTTCCATAGGTGAACTGACATATTATGGTGGCTAGGAAAGGATTATAGGAATCCGTAACTACAGTGCGTTCGTAGCTCGGCCGGACCGTTCCGCGGCGGCCTTGGACTGGGTGAAGATTGGCGCGCCTGCCGCCAGAGTTACACGTAAACGACCGGCAAGTCGTGGGTATGGAACACTAACTACTCTACTAGCATTAGGCTTACCTGCATCACAACAGATGTTGAAAGTGATGACCTTCAACTCGAACACTTTCCCTGTATCTCCGAAAACAATTCTGGTTCACTCGCAAAAGTTCATGTTGACTAATTACCTGTATTTCTCTCGTGATGTCCTTCAATTCTTGTAACGTGTGCGGATTTGATGCGTACACTTTATTCTTTAACGTTCCCCATAAATAAAAATCGCATGGAGATAGGTCAGAGGAACGAGGTGGCCACAATCCTCGACTAATTATTCTGTCACCAAACACACTCCGCAATTCATGCATAGAATTCGCAGCGGTGTGCTCTGTAGCTGAATCCTGCTGAAACCAGCCAATCGTTCATTTCTTGTTAGTTGCGGAAAAAAAAAATATTTAAAATTGAAGTTACATAAACGTGTGAATCAACTGTTGTGTCGGAAGATATGGGACCGATAATTCTACTCGCACTCACTGCACACCAAACCCCAACCTTTATAGCGTGGTGAGGAACTTCATGAATAATATGGAGATTTTCGGTAGCCCAGTATCTATTGTTCAGAGTAGAAATGTGACCGTGAAGATGAAACCACGCTTCATCAGTGAAGAACGTTAAAAGTGGGTCCACGTCGCCATTATGAATGGACTGCACAAACCAATTGCAATAATTAACCCTACTTACAGGATCTTGTGGTTCTAAAGCATGAACTACAGTTACCCTGTACGGCCTAAGTTTCAGAAGTTTCCTTACCACAGAAGCTGACGTCTTGGAAACGTTAACGTCTTGTGCTTAACGTCGCAGTGATTTGCGGGGTGAGTGCTCCAACCGGGTCCCTACTTCATCAAGCTTCTCTTCTGTCAGTACACGGCGTTGTTGAACACGTTTCTTGTTCAAAAAATATCATGTACGTCTGACTTTTTTGACAAGGTCATGAATAGTTGACCTGCTAGGAATTCGAACACCTGCAAACCGATTTTCAAATTCTCTTCGACACCTTCTTGAAGAAGAATATTTCACATATGCATCATAGAAAAAAATACGTTGTTCTAAAGTGTACTCAACCATTATTAATAGACACTTTAACACCACGAGACAACACAGTTTTGCTCACAACACGCGCACAGACGTGTTTCCCTCACGACAGATCCAACTCGACTGACTGGCGCGTCAGCGGTAGCTACAGCGCTACTCTGGCGGCAGGCGCGCCAATCTTCACCCAGTCCAAGGCCGCAGCGAAATGGTCCAGCCGAGCTACGAACACACTGTACTACAGAGGGCGAAGCAGAAGAATTTCTAACTCCTCGACGTCATAATGATAAATTTAAATTTCTTTGCCATTCTCATTCCCCCATTGCTCCACAGCAACTTTGCTCATCATAATTCCTCACGTGAACTTCCCGGAATCAAACCCTGGTTATGTTTCGCAAAACTGCGGAGCTGTAAGGGGAATGACCTTCGTAAAGCACCTGTTAGGTGACATGGCCTCTGCTGATCGCGTGCAGGAGGCCTCGAACTACAATACATGGCTTAGCTGTAGCAGCGTTCTCATCGCCTAGACTAATTAGACTTATATGACGCATTATATGCTGCCTGGTTGCGACTTGTCTACCCGTTACCTCAGCGTTGATGGGGACAATCTCTCGTGAAAAGGTCATTAATAAATCATGAGGACCGAGACAGGCCTGTTCTCACAACAAATTTCATTTAATAAAGTTGATAAAAATGCTACGTAATTATGAAACTTGATGAGAATTGCGTGGTAAGACAGATTATAGTTTGTATTTTTCCCCTCGTTGTTGTTTCCGATGGTGGTGATAAGGAGAGTAGCATCCTTTCATGCTGTTAATTTTCGTCATTTGAATTTGCACGTTTCTGGAATTAAAAACCTAATAAGCTCTCTCCTGCATCGTAACGCCGCTGCTCTTGCATTTTTCATAAGCTTTGGGGATATTTCTTGGTTCATTTCCCGTTTCTATAGCCGACTTCCTTTCTCTCTTTTCTTCTTCTCTCTCCGAAAACGACCGAATAGTCATTTTCAAGTAAAATACAGAACCGTGAAAGTCAAGTGAGTGCTATCGGAAAGAAAAGAAGTAAGAAAGAGAGAAGAAAGAAATGGACACAAGAGTGGAAAAGAAAGCACCTTACAAAGACAAATAATTATATATAAGTAAACATGAAGATAAGAATGAAATACATATTAGTTAACCAATTATTGAAATAATGAAATAAATACAAGAGTGACAGAGAAACGAAGAAAGTAAAACAATTAAAACGAAAGAAGGGAGGAAACAGTGGACTACAGAGGTAATGAATGAAGAAGAAAGGACTACAGGGGTAATGAATGAAGAAAAAAGGACTACGGAGATAATAAGGACTACAGAGGTAATGAATGAAGAAAAAAGGACTACAGGGGTAATGAATAAAGAAGAAAGGACTACAGAGGTAATGAATGAAGAAGAAAGGATTACAGAGTTAATTAATGGAGAAGAAAGGACTACAGAGGTAATGAATGAAGAAAAAAGGACTACAGAGGTAATGAATAAAGAAGAAAGGACTACAGAGGTAATGAATGCAGAAGAAAGGATTACAGAGTTAATTAATGGAGAAGAAAGGACTACAGAGGTAATGAATGAAGAAAAAAGGACTACAGAGGTAATGAATGAAGAAAAAAGGACTACGGAGATAATAAGGACTACAGAGGTAATGAATGAAGAAAAAAGGACTGCAGAGGTAATGAATAAAGAAGAAAGGACTACAGAGGTAATGAATGAAGAAGAAAGGATTACAGAGTTAATGGAGAAGAAAGGACTACAGAGGTAATGAATGAAGAAGGAAGGACTACAGAGGTAATGAATGAAGAAAAAAGGTCTACGGAGATAATAAGGACTACAGAGGTAATGAATGAAGAAAAGAGGACTACAGAGGTAATGAATAAAGAAGAAAGGACTACAGAGGTAATGAATGAAGAAGAAAGGATTACAGAGTTAATTAATGGAGAAGAAAGGACTACAGAGGTAATGAATGAAGAAGAAAGGACTACAGAGGTAGTGAATGAAGAAAAAAGGACTACGGAGATAATAAGGACTACAGAGGTAATGAATGAAGAAAAAAGGACTACAGAGGTAATGAATGAAGAAAAAAGGACTACAGAGGTAATGAATAAAGAAGAAAGGACTACAGAGGTAATGAATGAAGATGAAAGGATTACAAAGGACTACGGAGATAATAAGGACTACAGAGGTAATGAATGAAGAAAAAAGGACTACAGAGGTAATGAATGAAGAAAAAAGGACTACAGAGGTAATGAATAAAGAAGAAAGGACTACAGAGGTAATGAATGAAGATGAAAGGATTACAGAGTTAATTAATGGAGAAGAAAGGACTACAGAGGTAATAAATGAAGAAGAAAGGACTACAGAGGTAATGAATGAAGAAGAATGACTACAGAGGTAATAAGTGAAGGAGAAAATGCAGAGAAAGACAAGAAAAAAACTAGTAATAAAGAAATAAGACAGAAAATAATTAAGCAAAAAGTTACTAAATAAAAAGAAAAGAGAAAGTAAAAAAGAAAACAAATTAAAGAAATAATGCGACGAAAGAAAATAAGAAAACAGTGATAACGAAAGATTGAAAGAAATAATCAAATAAAAAGGTAATGAATGAATAAATAAACACAAAAATAATTAACCACGAAGGTAATAAATAAATAAAGAGAGATAGAGAAAAGAAATACACCAATAAAAAATAAGGAAGGATAGAATGAAAGAAAGATAATAATGAAAGAACATGAGAAAATAAAAGGAAAATAATGAAAGTAATAAACACAAAGTAAGAAAAGAAGACAGTGATAACGAAGAAAAGAATTTAAAATGAACCAGAGAGAATAAATACAGAAAATACACAAGAAAGTAAAACAAAGATAGCGAGAACAAAAGGAGAGAGAAAAAGAACCGGAGAGCGTAAATTAATAAAGAAACATGAAGAGATAGAAGAAAGATAATTATAACAAAAGAAGGAAGAAAAATTAACGGATTATAAATAAACAAAAAAAAAGGAAAGACAATGAGAACGAAAGAAGAAATAAAAATGAACCAGAGAGTAAACAAGGAAAGAAAAACCAAGAAATAAAATTAAAAAATGTGATAGCGAAAGAAGAAAGAAAAATGAACCAGAGATAATAAATATAGAAGGAACCACACAGGAATAAAAGAAGAAAAACAATATAAATAGAAGGACGAAGGAAATACTGACTCAGAGAGAATAAATATTGCAGGAAACAGAAAGAAACGAGAAGAAAGGAGGAAGGAAAGAATGAACCAAATATAATAAACTTAGAAAGAAAGAAGATAGTGAAAACGAAAGAAGGATGGAAATAATGAACCAGAGGAAATAATTAAAGAAACACAAAGAAAGAGAAAACGAAAGATAGTGACAACGAAAGAAAGAAGGAAATAATGAATTAGAGAGAAGAAAATACAAAGAAGTATGAAGGAAAAAAGGACTAAAGACAGTGAAAAGGAAAGAAGGAAGAAAATAATAAGCCGAGAGAATAAATATGGAAAGAAAAGACGAAATATAGTGGCAACAAAAGAAAGAAATAATGAACCAAGATAAAGAGAAGAAAATATAAAGAATCGTGAAGAAATGCTGTGAAAAGAAAAGAAGAAAGAAAATAATAAACCGGAAATAATAAATATGGAAAGAAACCTAAAGAAAGAAGAGACGAAAGACAATGGCAACGGCCAAAGAAAGAAATAATGATCTAGGCAGGAGAAAGTACACAGAAGTATGAAGGAATAATGGAAGGAAGACAGTGAAAAAGAAAGAAGGAAGGAAATAATCAACCGGAAAGAATAAATATATAAAGAAAACCAAAGAAAGAAATGACGAAAGAGACTGACAACGAAAGAAGGAAAGAAATAATGAATAAGAGAGAGAAGAAAATACAAAGAAGCATGAAGAAAGGGAAGAAGAAAGAGAGTGGAAACGAAAAAGGAAATAATTGACCAGAAAAAATAAATATAGAAAGGACATAAAGAAAGAAAAGAAGAAAGACAGTGGTAAAAAAGAAGGAAGGGAATAATAAATAAGAAAAAATGAATGTAGAAAGAAAAGAAGGAAAGTTCAGGATAACTGACAGGGTTTGGAATTGAACGGGTTACATCAGCGTCTTGTCTATGCTGATAACGTGAATATGTTAGGAGAAAATCTACAAATGATTACGGAAAACACGGAAATTTTACTTGAAGCAAGTAAAGAGATAGGTTTGGAAGTAAATCCCGAAAAGAACAGAGTATATGATTATGTCTCGTTACCAGAATATTGTACGAAATGGAAACATAAAAATTGGAAATTTGTCCTTCGAATAGGTGGAAAAATTCAAATATCTTGGAACAACAGTAACAAATATAAATGACACTCGGGAGGAAATTAAACGCAGAATAAATATGGGAAATGCCTGTTATTATTCGGTTGAGAAGCTTTTATCATCTAGTCTGCTGTCAAAATATCTGAAAGTTAGAATTTATAAAACAGTTATATTACCGGTCGTTCTGTATGATTGTGAAACTTGGACTCTCACTTTGAGAGAGGAACAGAGATTAAGAGTAAGCAAATCTAGTCTTTCAGGTGAAGCTCCCTGTAAAGCAGATTTGAATAATTTCAAGGGAAAAATTGTTCCGGGGCCGGGTATCGATCCCGGGACCTCTGGTACGTTCAACCAGAGGTCCCGGGATCGATACCCGGCCCCGGAACAATTTTTCCCTTGAAATTATTCAGAGATTAAGAGTGTTTGAGAATAAGATTCTTAGGAAAATATTTGGGGCTAAGCGGGATGAATTTACAGGAGAATGAAGAAAGTTACAGAACGCAGAATTGCACGCATTGTATTATTCATCTGACATAATTAGGAACATTAAATCCAGATGTTTGAGATGGGCAGGGCATGTAGCACGTATGGGCGAATCGAGAAATGCATATAGAGTTTTAGTTGGGAGACCGGAGGGAAAAAGACCTTTCGGGAGGCCGAGACATAGATGGGAGGATAATATTAAAATGGATTTGAGGGAGGCGGGATCTGATGATATAGAGAGTGGATTAATCTTGCACAGAGTAGGGACCGATGGCGGGCTTATATGAGGGCGGCAATGAACCTACGGATTCCTTGAAAGTCATTTGTAAGTAAGTAAGAAAGAAAAGAAGGAATAAAGTAAGAAAGGCAATGGAAACAGTGGAAGGAGGAAAATAATGAATCAGAGAAAATGAATGTAGAAAAAAAAACAAAGACAATGAAAACGATGGAAGAAGGAAAAATAATGAATCAGTTAAAGTGAACGTAGAAAAAAAAAAACAAGAAAGACACTGGAAACGATGGAAAAAGGGAAATAATGAATCAGAGAAAGTGAATGTGGAAAGAAAACAGAAAAGCCAATGAAAACGATGGAAGAAGGAAAACAATGAATCAGATAAAGTGAACGTAGAAAAAAAAAACAAGAAAGACACTGGAAACGATGGAAAAAGGGAAATAATGAATCATAGAAAATGAATGTAGAAAGAAAACAAAAAAGACAATGAAAACGATGGAAGAAGGAAAATAATGAATCAGAGAAAATGAATGTAGAAAATATACAAGAAATACACTGGAAATGATGAAAAAGGGAAATAATTAATTAGAGAAACTGAATGTAGAAAGAAAAACAAAAAGGAAATATAATGGAAAACGAAAGAGGGAAGAAAATACTGAACCAGAGAGAAGAAATATAGACAGAAACACAAATAAGAGAAAGAAGAAAGTGAATAAGAAAGAAAGAAAAAATGAACCACTGACTTAACAAAGAAAGAAACACATACAACTAAGATAATAGATGACGAAAGAAACATGGACCCAACGAAAGAGGAAAGAAAAGAAGAAGAAATAAGAAAGAAAGAATGAGAAGGAAACGAGAAGGAAGAAACAAAAAAAAAATTGTGGTAATACTATATTACCGTAAAAACACAAAATCGGTCAAAACCAGTTTCAACTAGTAGAAACTAGTTTAAACAAACGAAAGGATGAATAAAAAGCATATATGTAAGGCCTACTAAAAGCCTAAAGGAACCAAACCTAACCTGTCATTGATTCTAGGCCTTACGAAAATTTGCTTTCTATCTATCTAGCTTGCTTCAAATCTTCAAATGTCTGGTATCGATGTTTCGAGACATGCTGCTTAATTATTCCCAAAAGGGAAATCACACCGCCTTTGCTGCGGAGAATTTCACACAGGACATGGTACCACATCATTTTGTGCTGCGACAATGATGGTCCCATACTGATGTTCTGGATCACTAAACAAGCTGGAACGTAAAGTATCAACCATTGTCACACATCTGCTATGACATGTTCAAAATGGATGCACATCAACATACAAACAAGGGGAGGGGGACAAGATTTTCGGACCTTACTGTACATTTGTTTAAATTATTTTTTACTAGGTGAATCTGGTTTTGACGGATTTCGGGTTTTAACGATAACAGCTATAATTATTATATTAACGCAGGATAACATGTGAAGACAGATACGATTTCTACAATGAATTCAATGCGTTTCAAATTAGCATGATATAAGAAGGATTGTTAGGATTAGTCTGCAGAAGGAATACATCTAAAATTTATTTCTGAAATAATATTGTTTTGTCTCTTGTATGTTTGATACATAAAATTAAAAATTACTGTTGAAACTGAAGCCGCAGTAATTATATACACTGCGTCCCAAGAGTCATGTTGGGGCTTAAGAGGATTATATTTTTTGGAATGAACAGAGGTACAAAAGTAATATTAGTGTCAGATGAAAATAAAACTCTGCGAGTTTTTCGTTTGTAAGTTTGAGGCACTGAAGGAAACAAAAGACGGTAACAGTCGAACAAATGCAATAGTTTTCATTGTTACAATTAATTTGTATGTTTCGTGGTGGTGGTTCTTCGTTAAACACGTCGTACAGGAATCACAGATTCAAATTTTGTCAGAGAGAAAAAACATTGTATTTTTCTTTGGATATCCATCTTGTATAATTAATTGTAACAATGAAATTATTGCATTTGTTCGATTGTTACTGTCTTTTGTTTGCTTCAGTGTCTCGAACTTACAAACGAAAATCTTTGAGAGTTTTATTTTCATGTGATACCAATATTACATTTCGCGGGCTCAGAATAACAAGGTTCTATGTGACATTTTTAGCAAAATCGAGACTTTTGTTGCATTGAAGTCTGCTACTTCACAGCTATCTACAATATAAATAAATATGTTGATATCTCAATTATTTTTCGTGATAAAGTTAGTTTGAAGAGGTTCTTATCTGCATTGATTTTATCAACAACCAAACTTTTAAAACGCTCTCCTGTAAAATTTACTAAACACTAGATATAACCTTGTCATTCTGAACCCTCGAAATGTACCTCTGTTCATTCAGGAAACAGTATAATCCTCTGAAAACTCACCAGGACCTTTGGGACACAGATATTTGCGAACATTGAAGAAAAGCGTAAAGACATTCCAACTAAAAATTAATACACAATAATTCGCTTAAGAAATTTACATGATATGAATTTAAGTAAATATTTCATATCCAAAGAATGGATAATTTTGGTATTTTACTATATTATACATATAAATCATATGAAGGAAAGAGAAAACATGGCGTGACAACTAGGAACAAGTTGGAATAAAATGCGATATCCTAAGCAAGTTTTCAGTTATTGAATCGTATGAGGATAAGGAAATAATATGTATCCAGTTTTTAGATCAGTAATGATAATATTTAGGGATCGGATTTTTGTGTAATATCAAGGTGTGAAATATGTACATATTTATGTAAGCAAAATAAGCTGAATAAGTACCAAAATATGTAAAATCATGAAAATATTTAATATCAATACCTGGCAAGACTCTCCAGTTGTGATTTCATAGAGCACCCGACTTTTTTACCGCACACTTGACACATTACTATTTTTCCATCTGTAGTGAAAGCTTCGTCCATTGCAATCCATGATTTTATTTTTGTCTTTAGGATTGAAGATACAGGGGCCATTTTAGTTAGTTAAAAGCAGTAGATAAACTCACTTGCACTTTATACTGCAAATACTAAAACTAGAGAACTGAGTGAAATGAATGACACAACAGTACTGCAAGCAATGTTTCGTTTTATTGGATTAGGAGAAAATAAGAGGAGATGTGGGATACATGCATTTTAGCTGCTCCCTGTAAGAAACAAAGTACCTACTAAAATCTCAAACTAAAGGCATTTACAAACTGTTGTTTGAAAAGTGACATTCTTGTCTCATTCAGAAGGGTAGGATTATTCCAGCCGAGAACCATACTTTCTATTTGCTCGGAAAATCCTATTTCCGTCTAAGGTCTACTAAATTTATAGTACAGAGGTCAAGAAAAAACCTGAAAAGCTATTTAGTTTAATCTTTTAACATATTTCCAGTTTGTTCCTTAACTCCATCTTCTTTTCAAAAGTCGGCTACTTTATTGCGGCTCATGCCAGACTTGATACGGGTTTTCCCTGGAAGAATTATTAGGAAGTGGGTGCGTAAGGTTGCAATTGCATGGGAATGGGTTGTTAAGACGTGTGCAGAACAATTATTATGTCCTTTCTGGGGTAGGTAAAAAGGCTTTTTAAATCTGTGTATTTCAAATTGTAAACTTCCTCAGCAGAAGTTTATTTTTTCCTTTTAGAGAAGTAAAAATGAATAAAATCCCTAAATATGTAGATTTATGTAATACCAAGCCATAATATTAGAATTGAACAAACAATTTGTTGATAAAACAACCGCGCCTTTTGTTCGAACATTTTATTATGTGGGGTACATATGTAAAAATATGTAGTATCAAATTTTATTATATTAATGGTAATTACAAGATTCGCAAAGATTTATTATTTATATACGGTTAGGTTTAAAGGAATAGGCTATAATATGTAATTACATAAAAATCCGGTCCCTAATAATATTAATAGAGACTTAACAGATATCGTAAAAATAGAATGATATAATCAACGTTAGTAAAACATTAAATGCGACATCCCTAATCCATGCTCCCGTACAAAAATGGCGAAATGTTTAAAATATTCCTAATAATACACTTCAAAACTAATGAACGTTTTATTTTATTTCATATATATATATATGTATATATATATATTTTTTTTAATTTTCTGCGGGGGGGGGGAGGGGTTAGTCGGCGTCACTGTGAACTAATAGGATTGTGTTTATGCGGGTCTAGCGAGTTTTGGTAAACTTATTCTCACTTTGTAATATTAGAATTGAACAAACAATTTGTTGATAAAACAACCGCGCCTTTTGTTCGAACATTTTATTATGTTTATGTTTGTCAAATAGTATAATGAATCAATATTTGCACGATTCAACAAGGTACGTACTTATAAACTGAAATTACTACTGCAAGCATCATTGAGCGACTTCACCGCAGTGGTACGCGGTTTGAATCTAGACCGTGTTGTTAGTATTCCTTTCTATACAGAGAGTGAAAGTTAATCGATAACAGCATTGCAACAGTCTTATGCCTTAATGTACTCCTGTATTGCTTTCGTCAGTGAAGAGAAGTACGTACCTTCAGAGAAAAGACACTCGTTTGAGTCGTTTTGTTGAAGCGGAACCAAGACGTCTTCAATCAGCTACAGTACTAGCAACAAGATAGAGGCACCTGTAATTATTGAATAATAATATAATAATAATAATAATAATAATAATAATAATAATAATAATAATAATAATAATAATGCTTTATTTTTTCTCGTAGAGTTAAGGCTTTCAGGCCTTCTCTCTCACTCAACTAGATGAAAAGAAAACACAAGATAATATGGCGAATGCCATCTATGGATTATTTTGACATGCTTTACCTAGGAAGACAGATTTTAGTTCGTTAACCTCTTACGAGAAGAAAGACCATTATGTTAGCGGCGATGTTGCCAGACTGCTGAAACTTCCAACTTAATTTTCTAATTAACCGTACATTTAAACACAAAACATAATATAGGTTTCATATTCATTGAAGTGTATCCTATTGTCCCTTTAAAGCTGCAGGGTTATTTCACTTACACCCTGTATAATAATGCTACCCGATGAGATTTATTGACGTATATTAACTTAAATGTCATTATATAACAGAAGTCCACACCTTTGGAATAACGGTTAACGCGTCTGGCCGCGAAACCAGGTGGCCCTGTTCGATTCCCGGTCGGGGCAAGTTACCTGGTGGAGATTTTTCCGGGGTTTTCCCTCAACCCAATATGAGCAAATACTGGGTAACTTTCAATGCTGGACCCCGGACTCATTTCACAGGCATTATTACCTCCATCTCATTCAGACGCTAAATAACCTAAGATGTTGATGAAGCATCGTAAAATCTACAAAGAAAAATAACAGAAAATATTACCCCTGCGGTGGTTGAACGGTCAGATCTCTGACCTGTCACGCAGGCGGCCCAGGTTTGAGTCCCGGTCAGGTCTGGGATTTTTCATTTGAAACATCCATAGTGACACTTGTGGCGAACTTGGTTTTCTCGGGGTTCTCCCGTTTTTCCACATATTAGGCATTTACATCATTCCTTCACCATTTCTCCATTTCGTCATAATTCCACAGCATTCCCCGATCGCCGGCTGGCGACGCAGCAAACCTTAGTGTAGTCAGACGGTGTGGGTTTGGGAATACACCTAGCTTAACAGGTCGCAGTGCTGGGCTATAGTGCCCCCACCTCCCTAAATTCATTTCAGTTCAACAGAAACGATGAAGTTTTAAATTAAAAAATTCAAATATGTCCAAAGATCATAATTTTTAAAGAAACTTTTTCTGGCACTTTTGACAAATATCATATATGATTAACGTTAATTGAATCAGAATAAGTAACTGTTAATAGATTTACATTTTGTCATTATGTCTTGATTCTGGTTACAGAAATCAGCGGTAAACATAATTTTGTGAGGTATAATATCTGTCTGAGTGAAGATTCTTTTTGTGATTATCTTATTAAAGTTATTTCTTTAAAACACATTTTCGAAAGCCTCTGGACCGGAAATTGTATCTAATACATCACAGTGTCACTAGCGCAGTTACGTCTTCTTCATTAAACAGAAATAAAAGTAAGGTTTACGTAACGAGTTTGATCTGCAATTTATCTGCCGCGGTATGATACGGCTCCGGATTACATTCATTCGCATCACCTCACGGAGAAGCGGTCATCTTAATTGCAAACTCCCACGACAAGCTCCCCTTGCCTGTAACATCTGCATATCATATCACATAGCCCATGCCGAGTTCCATCTCAGTGCCGAGCCCTTAACAAGGTTTCCACTTGGCTGAATATTGAGTTTTCCTAGGCTACTGTATCATCGCAACGGGGCAAAACTGGTCTAGGGCACTTTCGTCAATTGCGCACTGCAAGTCACATCACAGATGGCCTTGCACAACATCTTCGTTTTCTGTTGTTTCTGCTCATTAAAGTTATAATCGGATATTAAATATTAATTCCAGTTACAAATAATAAATTATGCTCATTTCTTCTTTATAACCTGCTAAAATTTTTGAGGCTGGGATTACGATCAACGTTCATTTTAGTTACGGTAAAGTTCGTCGGAAGTTTGACGAATAAAAGTTCGATGCATCTGATTACGGTCAACATTAGAATGGACGAACGCAAGACGGTGCTCATTGAGCATTGTGAAGACCTAACGCAATATATATATATATATATATATATTGAACGTTATCCAATCACGAAATAGAAACCTGTGCCGCGCTTCATTTTTTTTTTACCTCTTCTTTTGTTATAAAAGGCAGGGCATGTAGCACGTATGGGCGAATTCAGAAATGCATATAGAGCATACCTGCACAAACAGCGCTCAACGAGCGCGCGCGCTCCTACGGAGCGGGAGAGCCGTGATTACCGCTCACCGAAACGGAGAGGAAGATAAGTCAGAATGACATAGACTTGCTATAGGTAGGGAAGAGGGAAACGACCACTCACTCAGTTATCTAGTGGAGTGCAGTATGTAGGCCTATTCCCAGTAACTGTTTCACGTTGCTTACCTACTGCTACAGTACAGTATGGAGGAATCTAAAAGACGGAACATAACATTTAACATTTAACGATTTACAGCTCGAACTTATTGATCTTCAATGTGACCTAAGGACTGAAGATCGTTTGAATAATACTACTAGCCTGGTTGAGTTTTACAAGACTAAATATTAGCAATAATATCCACGACTACACAGTCTGGCTGTGAAAATGATTGCTATGTTTGGCTCAACATTTATATTTGTGAGCAACTGTTTTCTATAATCAACTTTAATAAAGGCAGACATCGAACATCTGTAACTGATGTTTCATTACGATCAGTAGGCTACTGTTCCTTTCAGCTGCCAACAGCATAAAACCTCGTCTTGATGTACTGATAAATAAAAATATAACAAAATGATATTGTACATTTAAGTAGCTATAGAATTTCTATTATTTCTGTAAAATATATATTTCTTTATTAATTAATAATAGACCAAGATAGTTTTGCAAACATTGAACGGGAATTCATTTCATAAACACTCGTAATAGTACTTTCTTTTGTGTATATTTTGTACGAGATCACCCCTTCTTCCAGTCCACCCTTATACAGAGCGCAGCTAATACTGTATCTGCAATCCGCTCATGAGCTGTGAGCCGGCTCGGAGAGCGCAAACGTTGTGCAGGCCTGATATAGAGTGTTACTTGGGAGACCGGAGGGAAAAGGGCCTTTGGGGAGGCCGAGACGTAGATGAAAGGATAATATTAAAATGGATTTGTGGGAGGTGGGATATGATGATAGAGACTGGATTAATCTTGCACAGGATAGGGACCGATGGCGGGCTTATGTGAGGGCGGCAATGAATCTGCGGGTTCCTTAAAAGCCATTTGTGAGTAAGTAAGTTGTAAGTGATCATACCAGGCAGACCATCTGCACCGTTTTAAAAACGAATATAGAAAGCCCATCAAACAGGAGAGTACGAAGGGTTTTCTACATTACAGGGGCAATGCCCTCATGAAATCGGTGAGATGGCGATTGTCGCTGGTTTAGATCTATGGCTAAACATATTGAAATCGATTTCTAGCTTGTAATTATGATGATGATGATTATTAAATTTATTATTATTATTATTATTATTATTATTATTATTATTATTATTATTATTATGATTTTCATTGATTCAGTGTTCTGCCCAAGGGCAGGTCTTTCACTGCAAACCCAGCTTTCTCCAGTCGTTCCTATTTTCTGCCTTCCTCTTTGTCTCCTCATATGATCCATATATGTTAATGTCGTTTATCATCTGATATCTTTTTCTGCCACGAACTCTTCTCTAGTTCACCATTCCTTCCAGTGCATCCTTCAGTAGAAGTTTCTTCTCAGTCAGTGACCCAACCAATTCCTTTTTCTCTTCCTGATCAGCTTCAGCATTATTCTTTCTTCACCCACCCTTTTCAACACAGCATCAATTCTTATTCTGTCTGTCCACTTCACACATTCCATTCTTTTCCATATCCACATTTCAAATGCTTCTACTCGCTTTTCTTCACTTATTCGTAATGTCCATGTATCTACCCCATACAATGCCACACTTCATACAAAGCACTTCACTAGACTCTTCCTTAGTTCTTTTTTCAGAGGTCCGCAAAAGATGCACTTTTTCTATTTAAAGCTTCCTTTGCCATTGCTATTCTCCTTTTGAGTTCCTCAGCTCATGTTACTGCTTATAGTATACCCACTTGCTCTACTGTGTAATTTAGAATTCGTAGGTTTACCTTTTTATTTTTCTTACTATGACCATAGTATTCGTCTTATTTGCATTTACAATCATCCCATACTGTTTACAGTTGTCATTTAGCTCTAGTAGTAGTATATCATTATTATTATTATTATTATTATTATTATTATTGTTATTATTATTATTACTATTACTTTTATTATTATTATTACTATTACTATTGTTATTATTATTATTATTATTATTATTATTATTATTATTATTATTATTATTATTATTATGTATTAAAATCACTTTCAAATCACAGCCGATAAAGCTTACGAGCTGCAGCTGCATTTTGCCGTGTTTCACCATAGAGCAGAACGATGCCGGCGCGCTTCTCATTCGTAAACGCATCAAGAAACACCGCTATTATACTTAGTAACAAAACAGGATCGAAATAACCTTTGTACTGGTCGTAATTGACATTTCAACCATTAGGGCAGTCGAGTCAAACGTTTGGATTTGTTTTGGTATTCGTTCTCTAAGCCTTGGAACTAGACAACTGTTTCGCGTGTTGTGCGCAAGGGAAGTCTAATGCAACAGTAAACGGCGCAGATGGGCCACCTGGTATTGTTACTGAAATGTATTAAATAAAATAATATTAATTTAAAATTGCATAATTTGTGAGGAACGCTCTCTTGATTGAATAAGTCAGGTCGTAAGAATATATCTGCAATAAAAATCAAACTGATTTTAAGGACCCAATTGGAAACAATAATACCTGGAAAGAAATATTCCTATAAAATGTTTTGAAGTGTAAGTGTTTCTGATATTAACTTTTCATTATCTACACTCGCGGTCTTCAGTGATGAATTCAGGGGATAAACCGGGAGGGAAAATTCCCCCCCCCCTCTCTGGATTCTATGATGTCCCCACCCCCGGAGATTTCATACTTTTTAAACTAAAAATATACAGTAATTCATTCTTCCGCTCGCTCACTCACTCACTCATATTGTATTATTTTTAAAGTGAAATGTTTAAGTGGATACCAACTGGGGAAAAATGTTCCTAACAATTTCTGTAATACTCTATGCGCATCTCGCGTCTTATAGAGAAAGCGTTGATCCAACCCGCAACATATCATTGCTACATAAAGATTGATTTATTGGTCCCACAGAATTATCTGTTATGGTTACCATTGGTTATTAATTGAGAAAAATTCGCTCCAGCGCCGGGGGTCGAATCCGGGACCCCCACTCCTACGCACTGGGCGCTCTAACCATTGGGCTACGCAGAGGCTCATTCCACAGCACTGGATCGAATCTTTCTCCTTGTGTAATGACTGTTGACTTAATATAATATACAGTGCGTCCTCAAACTCACTCCGAAGCGAGGAGATGGCGATGTATACGCTAGCGGCTGCAGTTATGTTGGTAGGTGGGATTCACTGCTAGAAGCTACAGTTATTTTGGGGGTGGGATTCACTGCTAGCGGCTGCAGTTATGTTGGTAGGTGGGATTCACTGCTAGAGGCTGCAGTTATGTTGGTAGGTGGGATTCACTGCTAGCGGCTGCAGTTATGTTGGGGGTGGGATTCACTGCTAGCGGCTGCAGTTATGTTGGTAGGTGGGATTCACTGCTAGAAGCTACAGTTATGTTGGGGGTGGGATTCACTGCTAGCGGCTACAGTTAAGTTGGTAGGTGGGATTCACTGCTAGCGGCTGCAGTTATGTTGGTAGGTGGGATTCACTGCTAGAAGCTACAGTTATGTTGGGGGTGGGATTCACTGCTAGCGGCTGCAGTTATGTTGGTAGGTGGGATTCACTGCTAGAGGCTGCAGTTATGTTGGTAGGTGGGATTCACTGCTAGCGGCTGCAGTTATGTTGGTAGGTGGTATTCACTGCTAGAGGCTGCACTTATGTTGGTAGGTGGGATTCACTGCTAGCGGCTGCAGTTATGTTGGTAGATGGGATTCACTGCTAGCGGCTGCAGTTATGTTGGTAGGTGGGATTCACTGCTAGAGGCTGCACTTATGTTGGTAGGTGGGATTCACTGCTAGCGGCTGCAGTTATGTTGGTAGGTGGGATTCACTACTAGAGGCTGCAGTTATGTTGGTAGGTGGGATTCACTGCTAGAGGCTGCAGTTATGTTGGTAGGTGGGATTCACTACTAGCGGCTGCAGTTATGTTGGTAGGTGGGATTCACTGCTAGAGGCTGCACTTATGTTGGTAGGTGGGATTCACTGCTAGAGGCTGCACTTATGTTGGTAGGTGGGATTCACTGCTAGCGGCTGCAGTTATGTTGGTAGGTGGGATTCACTGCTAGCGGCTGCAGTTATGTTGGTAGGTGGGATTCACTGCTAGAGGCTGCACTTATGTTGGTGCGTGGGATTCACTGCTAGCGGCTGCAGTTATGTTGGTAGATGGGATTCACTGCTAGCGGCTGCAGTTATGTTGGTAGGTGGGATTCACTGCTAGCGGCTGCAGTTATGTTGGTAGGTGGGATTCACTGCTAGCGGCTGCAGTTATGTTGGTAGGTGGGATTCACTGCTAGAGGCTGCACTTATGTTGGTAGGTGGGATTCACTGCTAGCGGCTGCAGTTATGTTGGTAGGTGGGATTCACTACTAGAGGCTACAGTTATGTTGGTAGGTGGGATTCACTGCTAGAGGCTGCAGTTATGTTGGTAGGTGGGATTCACTACTAGCGGCTGCAGTTATGTTGGTAGGTGGGATTCACTGCTAGAGGCTGCAGTTATGTTGGTAGGTGGGATTCACTGCTAGCGGCTGCAGTTATGTTGGTAGGTGGGATTCACTGCTAGAGGCTGCAGTTATGTTGGTAGGTGGGATTCACTGCTAGCGGCTGCAGTTATGTTGGTAGGTGGGATTCGCTGCTAGAGGCTGCAGTTATGTTGGGGGTGGGATTCACTGCTAGACGCTGCAGTTATGTTGGTAGGTGGGATTCACTGCTAGAGGCTGCAGTTATGTTGGTAGGTGGGATTCACTGCTAGAGGCTGCAGTTATGTTGGTAGGTGGGATTCACTGCTAGCGGCTGCAGTTATGTTGGTAGATGGGATTCACTGCTAGCGGCTGCAGTTATGTTGGTAGGTGGGATTCACTGCTAGAGGCTGCACTTATGTTGGTAGGTGGGATTCACTGCTAGCGGCTGCAGTTATGTTGGTAGGTGGGATTCACTACTAGAGGCTGCAGTTATGTTGGTAGGTGGGATTCACTGCTAGAGGCTGCAGTTATGTTGGTAGGTGGGATTCACTGCTAGAGGCTGCAGTTATGTTGGTAGGTGGGATTCACTGCTAGCAGCTTCAGTTATGTTGGTAGGTGGGATTCACTGCTAGAGGCTGCACTTATGTTGGTAGATGGGATTCACTGCTAGAGGCTGCAGTTATGTTGGTAGGTGGGATTCACTGCTAGAGGCTGCAGTTATGTTGGTAGGTGGGATTCACTGCTAGCGGCTGCAGTTATGTTGGTAGGTGGGATTCACTGCTAGAGGCTGCAGTTATGTTGGGGGTGGGATTCACTGCTAGACGCTGCAGTTATGTTGGTAGGTGGGATTCACTGCTAGAGGCTGCAGTTATGTTGGTAGGTGGGATTCACTGCTAGAGGCTGCAGTTATGTTGGTAGGTGGGATTCACTGCTAGCAGCTTCAGTTATGTTGGTAGGTGGGATTCACTGCTAGAGGCTGCACTTATGTTGGTAGATGGGATTCACTGCTAGAGGCTGCAGTTATGTTGGTAGGTGGGATTCACTGCTAGAGGGTGCAGTTATGTTGGTAGGTGGGATTCACTGCTAGAGGCTGCAGTTATGTTGGGGGTGGGATTCACTGGTAGACGCTGCAGTTATGTTGGTAGGTGGGATTCACTGCTAGAGGCTGCAGTTATGTTGGTAGGTGGGATTCACTGCTAGAGGCTGCAGTTATGTTGGTAGGTGGGATTCACTGCTAGCAGCTTCAGTTATGTTGGTAGGTGGGATTCACTGCTAGAGGCTGCACTTATGTTGGTAGATGGGATTCACTGCTAGAGGCTGCAGTTATGTTGGTAGGTGGGATTCACTGCTAGAGGCTGCAGTTATGTTGGTAGGTGGGATTCACTGCTAGAGGCTGCAGTTATGTTGGTAGGTGGGATTCACTGCTAGAGGCTGCAGTTATGTTGGTAGGTGGGATTCACTGCTAGCAGCTTCAGTTATGTTGGTAGGTGGGATTCACTGCTAGAGGCTGCACTTATGTTGGTAGATGGGATTCACTGCTAGAGGCTGCAGTTATGTTGGTAGGTGGGATTCACTGCTAGAGGCTGCAGTTATGTTGGTAGGTGGGATTCACTGCTAGAGGCTGCACTTATGTTGGTAGATGGGATTCACTGCTAGAGGCTACAGTTATGTTGATAGGTGGGATTCACTGCTAGAGGCTGCAGTTATGTTGGGGGTGGGATTCACTGCTAGAGGCTGCAGTTATGTTGGTAGGTGGGATTCACTGCTAGAGGCTGCAGTTATGTTGGTAGGTGGGATTCACTGCTAGAGGCTGCAGTTATGTTGGTAGGTGGGATTCACTGCTAGCAGCTTCAGTTATGTTGGTAGGTGGGATTCACTGCTAGAGGCTGCACTTATGTTGGTAGATGGGATTCACTGCTAGAGGCTGCAGTTATGTTGGTAGATGGGATTCACTGCTAGAGGCTGCAGTTATGTTGGTAGGTGGGATTCACTGCTAGAGGCTGCAGTTATGTTGGTAGGTGGGATTCACTGCTAGAGGCTGCAGTTATGTTGGGGGTGGGATTCACTGCTAGACGCTGCAGTTATGTTGGTAGGTGGGATTCACTGCTAGAGGCTGCAGTTATGTTGGTAGGTGGGATTCACTGCTAGAGGCTGCAGTTATGTTGGTAGGTGGGATTCACTGCTAGCAGCTTCAGTTATGTTGGTAGGTGGGATTCACTGCTAGAGGCTGCAGTTATGTTGGTAGGTGGGATTCACTGCTAGAGGCTGCAGTTATGTTGGGGGTGGGATTCACTGCTAGACGCTGCAGTTATGTTGGTAGGTGGGATTCACTGCTAGAGGCTGCAGTTATGTTGGTAGGTGGGATTCACTGCTAGAGGCTGCAGTTATGTTGGTAGGTGGGATTCACTGCTAGCAGCTTCAGTTATGTTGGTAGGTGGGATTCACTGCTAGAGGCTGCACTTATGTTGGTAGATGGGATTCACTGCTAGAGGCTGCAGTTATGTTGGTAGGTGGGATTCACTGCTAGAGGCTGCAGTTATGTTGGTAGGTGGGATTCACTGCTAGAGGCTGCAGTTATGTTGGTAGGTGGGATTCACTGCTAGAGGCTGCAGTTATGTTGGTAGGTGGGATTCACTGCTAGCAGCTTCAGTTATGTTGGTAGGTGGGATTCACTGCTAGAGGCTGCACTTATGTTGGTAGATGGGATTCACTGCTAGAGGCTGCAGTTATGTTGGTAGGTGGGATTCACTGCTAGAGGCTGCAGTTATGTTGGTAGGTGGGATTCACTGCTAGAGGCTGCACTTATGTTGGTAGATGGGATTCACTGCTAGAGGCTACAGTTATGTTGATAGGTGGGATTCACTGCTAGAGGCTGCAGTTATGTTGGGGTGGGATTCACTGCTAGAGGCTGCAGTTATGTTGGTAGGTGGGATTCACTGCTAGAGGCTGCAGTTATGTTGGTAGGTGGGATTCACTGCTAGAGGCTGCAGTTATGTTGGTAGGTGGGATTCACTGCTAGCAGCTTCAGTTATGTTGGTAGGTGGGATTCACTGCTAGAGGCTGCAGTTATGTTGGTAGGTGGGATTCACTGCTAGACGCTGCAGTTATGTTGGTAGGTGGGATTCACTGCTAGAGGCTGCAGTTATGTTGGTAGGTGGGATTCACTGCTAGAGGCTGCAGTTATGTTGGTAGGTGGGATTCACTGCTAGCAGCTTCAGTTATGTTGGTAGGTGGGATTCACTGCTAGAGGCTGCACTTATGTTGGTAGATGGGATTCACTGCTAGATGCTGCAGTTATGTTGGTAGGTGGGATTCACTGCTAGAGGCTGCAGTTATGTTGGTAGGTGGGATTCACTGCTAGAGGCTGCAGTTATGTTGGTAGGTGGGATTCACTGCTAGAGGCTGCAGTTATGTTGGTAGGTGGGATTCACTGCTAGAGGCTGCAGTTATGTTGGTAGGTGGGATTCACTGCTAGCAGCTTCAGTTATGTTGGTAGGTGGGATTCACTGCTAGAGGCTGCACTTATGTTGGTAGATGGGATTCACTGCTAGAGGCTGCAGTTATGTTGGTAGGTGGGATTCACTGCTAGAGGCTGCAGTTATGTTGGTAGGTGGGATTCACTGCTAGAGGCTGCACTTATGTTGGTAGATGGGATTCACTGCTAGAGGCTACAGTTATGTTGATAGGTGGGATTCACTGCTAGAGGCTGCAGTTATGTTGGGGGTGGGATTCACTGCTAGAGGCTGCAGTTATGTTGGTAGGTGGGATTCACTGCTAGAGGCTGCAGTTATGTTGGTAGGTGGGATTCACTGCTAGAGGCTGCAGTTATGTTGGTAGGTGGGATTCACTGCTAGAGGCTGCAGTTATGTTGGTAGGTGGGATTCACTGCTAGCAGCTACAGTTATGTTGGTAGATGGGATTCACTGCTAGCGGCTGCAGTTATGTTGGTAGGTGGGATTCACCGCTAGCGGCTGCAGTTATGTTGGTAGGTGGGATTCACTGCTAGAAGCTACAGTTATGTTGGTAGGTGGGATTCACTGCTAGAGGCTGCAGTTATGTTGGGAGGTGGGATTCACTGCTAGCGGCTGCAGTTATGTTGGTAGGTGGGATTCACTGCTAGAAGCTACAGTTATGTTGGGGGTGGGATTCACTGCTAGAGGCTGCAGTTATGTTGGTAGGTGGGATTCACTGCTAGAGGCTGCAGTTATGTTGGTAGGTGGGATTCACTGCTAGAGGCTGCACTTATGTTGGTAGATGGGATTCACTGCTAGAGGCTACAGTTATGTTGATAGGTGGGATTCACTGCTAGAGGCTGCAGTTATGTTGGGGGTGGGATTCACTGCTAGAGGCTGCAGTTATGTTGGTAGGTGGGATTCACTGCTAGAGGCTGCAGTTATGTTGGTAGGTGGGATTCACTGCTAGAGGCTGCAGTTATGTTGGTAGGTGGGATTCACTGCTAGAGGCTGCAGTTATGTTGGTAGGTGGGATTCACTGCTAGCAGCTACAGTTATGTTGGTAGATGGGATTCACTGCTAGCGGCTGCAGTTATGTTGGTAGGTGGGATTCACCGCTAGCGGCTGCAGTTATGTTGGTAGGTGGGATTCACTGCTAGAAGCTACAGTTATGTTGGTAGGTGGGATTCACTGCTAGAGGCTGCAGTTATGTTGGGAGGTGGGATTCACTGCTAGCGGCTGCAGTTATGTTGGTAGGTGGGATTCACCGCTAGCGGCTGCAGTTATGTTGGTAGGTGGGATTCACTGCTAGAAGCTACAGTTATGTTGGGGGTGGGATTCACTGCTAGAGGCTGCAGTTATGTTGGTAGGTGGGATTCACTGCTAGAAGCTACAGTTATGTTGGGGGTGGGATTCACTGCTAGAGGCTGCAGTTATGTTGGTAGGTGGGATTCACTGCTAGAAGCTACAGTTATGTTGGGGGTGGGATTCACTGCTAGAGGCTGCAGTTATGTTGGGAGGTGGGATTCACTCCACTCGAAGGTCAACACTGAACACATGTGAAGATTTTGCTGCAAACTTAAAACTTCCCGCTAGGAGATCGAGCGTCTTTCCTCGTTGCGGAGTGAGTTTGCGGACACATTGTATGTGTCAATATATAAGTCCAACATGGAGTAAGGCGTCAAAGAGGAAATATCCCAGTGCGAGTTCGATTCCCGACGCCGGAGCGAATTTTTGTCCATTAATAACCATTGGTAACCATAACAGATAATTCTGTAGGAACAAAAAAGTCAATCTTTACCTGGATAATTCGCCTGACAGTACATATATACTGTAGTGTCCAGGCTACCAAGTCACTCAAATGAGTGCGCTCCTTCTGTGATAAGTGTTGACTTAATGTGTGTCAATATATGTCGAACATGGAGTAAGGCCACAAATGGAAAATACCGCAGGAGAAAGATTCGATCCGGTGCTGTGTATTGAGCCACGGCGTAGCTCAGGGGTTAGAGGCCCAGTGAGTAGAACTGGGGATCCCGGGTACGATTCCGGAGCCGGAGCGAATTTTTCTCCATTAATAACCAATGATATAATTGCTACTTAGTGGCAGCGGACCCATGCAACCCGCAATATAGCATAAAGGATTCAAATAAAATACCTCTTAGACTAATAATGAAACATAAATACTGTAATTTATTTCATACACATCCGAACCCTTACAATCACACAATCATCAACCACTTAAACATTCCACTAATCACCTGCCTTTTTTTATTGAAGAAAATAATACAATTAGGTCATATTTCATATCGTACCACTAACTTTTCAACAGATAATAAACAATTAGTAAATGAAAGTCAAACTACCCGGAGCTAGGAAAGACACATTTCCTTCTACATTTTTCAGCAGTTATCTCATTTTTTCTTGACTCAATACTGTACTCTCGTGACGATCTAAGCCAACATTTTACAAATCTCTACCTCAGAGGTATCCTATGATAAGTTCATTTTATCAACAATTTTCATTATTTTTTTTATATATATTTTTTTACTTTTATACCTGGTAAGTTACAAAACTATTCTTTTTAGTTTTGGTATAATGGAACCATAGTAAGCCTTGAAAATTATAAGAGACACGAAGAAGTAAACACAGTTATGTGGAACTTATCTTAGTGTGTTTCTAATATGTTTTCATCTTACAGGGTGGACCGCTCGAATGTGCCTAATTTCAATTGCATGTGACTGGTGAACGGTTGAAGATAAAACCTTACAGTAACGTTTATATGAAAGGAAAACTCAACAAGTTTCGAATCCTGTCGGTAGATGGTGCGCAGACACGGTTTCTTTTCGTAGATTGTATCGATTGTCAAAATGGCGACACCGCAGATGAAAGCGCTAACTGTGTTGTGGTATGCGGAGTTTAAATCAATTGTTAGAGTTCAAAGGGAGTATCGGCGAGTGTTTAACGACGATGCTCCAACTGCTAAAAGCATTAAGAAGTGGCACGATACATTTTTAGCTACAGGATCGGTGTTGAAGAAGCATTATGGTGATCGTAGAACATCCGACGAAATGACTGCCAATGTTCAAGCCGCGTATGAACGAAGCCCGCGGAAGTCATTAAGAATAGCTTCGCGGGAACTTCAAGCACCAAAATCAACATTGCAACGAATTGTCCACAAACGTCTCAAACTGTACGCATACAAAGTGCAGTTAATGCAACGTCTGGAGCCGGATGACAAACCCAAACGAGTGGAATTCGCCAATACGATGCTAGACCGTCTCGGCGCTGATCCTGATTTAACACCACTCGATTTCTTTCTCTGGGGCTACGTCAAAGATAAAGTGTATGCCACCCCAGTCAGAGACCTTCGTGATCTTCGGGAGCGCATCATAGAGGCTATTGAGAGCATTCCAGACGACATGCTCCAACGTGCTTGGCAAAAAATCGTTCATCGCCTCGATATCGTCACAGTGACAGCTGGAGCTCACGTAGAGATATGATGATGTGCATAACGAAACTTGTTTTCCTTTCATATAAACGTTACTGTAGGTTTCTATCTTCAACCGTTTACCAGTCACATATAATTGAAATTAGATACATTCGAGCTGTCCACCCTGTACTTTGAAATAAATGTTTTAAATCCGAAATCATTCCCCTTGGGATTTAACAGAGTATAGGCCTACCTTCAGATAAATCTCGGCTTAAGGAATTCAGTAGTACTGTAAACTCAAAATAGATAAACTTGGACTTATATTTTACTTCTGGGGTACAGAAATATTCGGACTGAGGTATTATAATCTACGTTATTCCTATAAAACACGTATCGTGCTCAATGTTTTCGTAAAATATTAGCATTTCCCTTGGATCAAAGATACAAAACAAGTGGAGTAAAATTAGTATTTTACAGTGGAAAAAATGTGTGTTAAAACGGCACATTACCGTGGATCACTAGAGCTGCTCCAATATTCGTTCCCTAGGCCATATTTGAACTCTATTATCTTGGCTTTCATATAGTGTTGAAGTTTTGTCTTGGGTAGTGCGTACAGCCTACTGTAGCCGGTAATAACAGACATATCTCACACTTCGGACGCTTTCGCTGTATAGTGCAAGTTTCCCCATCCCTCAAGTCTGACATAATGAATCACAGCTTTCACTGTCACTCCCGAGTCCAAGTTCAACTAAAACTTTGCTTTGCAACTTGGCGGCCATCCTTAAGACGTTGTCTTGAGAAGTCTCGCCCCCACTTACCAATTCGCTCATCCCCAAAGTCTTCGTCTTGCTTTACTTAGTTGTTCATGTACATACATTATTCAGCTTTCTTGAAATGTGTTCAGGGTTTGTTCAGATAAAGTGTGAAGTGGGATTAGTTTGCAATACTACATTGGTCAAAATTGTCTCATAATAATCTCTTTCTATTATCTAATATAATTTGAAATATATTAACATTCTATGTATTTTAGTTTAATTCTGCTACACAGTTTATTTCAGTGTCTAATTAATAGTTCATAGTATTTTGTTGTTTAATTCGTAAATAACTCTTGTATATATGTAACTCTCATCTAAATCAAATTGTTGAATTCTTTGTAAGTTCATGCATATGTATATACACTTTTTGCTGGTTGTGTGGAAGAGAAGGCCTTACGGCCTTAACTCTGCCAGCTAAAATAAATCATTATTATTATTATTATTATTATTATTATTATTGTTGCTCGAAGCTGGTTAGATGCTGGTCATAAAGGTTATTCCCAAAAAGAAAAAGACTTTTTCATTCATTTCTTTTTCTATATTCCGGAGTTAGATGGCATGCCAATTACGACCCAAGTCTTAAGTATTAGGCTATCATTCCTATTATTGAATTAGATATATTATCCCACTAGGCTTGGATATTATTATTATTATTATTATTATTATTATTATTATTATTATTATTATTATTATTATTATTATTATTACAAGCTTCTTCATACTTTTAATTAATAATATTGTGTTTTTATTGTAACTCTTTTGCTATCCTCTTAGCTATTAGCGAATCGGTGTTGGCTACCACACTAATGATAATAAATGAAGAAATAAGTCAAGGAATGAATGAACGAATACTTAATGAATAAGTTAATGATTAAATGAAGAAATAATGAATAAATAAATAAATAAATAAATGAAAAACAATTGAACAAATGAATAAAATAAATTAATGGGTAAACGAGTATTAATCAGCTTGTTCTAACTATTTCTTCAGTTTTCAAGTATTTTGTGTACGGAAAGGAAATCTAATTATTATTGCATTTAAAAAAATCATGATAGTATGCGTAGTGCGATAAATAATCCATTACGAGTGCAGCGTAGCCATCGCCTGTGGTGCACTTTGGGTAGTCCCCAACGAACTAGCTGGTCTACACTTCTCAGTACTAGCGACACCTATGAGCACGTTCGTAGAGGCGTTGCGAACAAACGGCAATTTAAGTATCTTGTCATTGTAAAAGAAAATAATAAGATTAGTCTACAGCCCTCATATGTGTGTGCTTTTTTTGACACTGTGTCATAGAAGTATAAACTGCAACATTTCGATTTACGTATAAATTCATTTGTTTTGCTATAATATTTAATGTTTAAGACATCTTCCGTCATTCCATTAAACTAGTGTACTTTCCATTGAAATAGAAGTTCATGAGTTGAAACCTGTTTGAAGCATTATCTTTTAAAGTTATGACGAAAATACTAGCATAGCGTCCTTCAGCAGGAAAGTTCCGTGAAGTGTGTTTATGCCATGTAAAAGAATCTTGACGTAGGAAAAATTATAGGCTATTATTGCTTTCCATTTCACCAAGTTCAGTGATTCTGCGGACCAATTTTTCATGAGAATACGGAAATTTCTAACAAATAAATCAAGAAAGAAAGAAGCAGAATTGGGTAAAATAGCACGTTAAATATCGTATCTTTACAGGGATAAAAAGGAAATTATCTTCATGAAATTATAAGTGACTGATATTTTCTAGCATTGAGGCTTGTGTTTGAAGTAAACCTATAAATTCTGATAATCGCACTTTGTGGTCTACTAGCGGTTAGTCGAGTGCAACATGGTCATTGGTTAGGTTGTACAGACAGTTGCTATAGTTTCATTTTGAGTCTGATATTTCTTTTCTTAGGTATACGACACGCGAAAGAATCTTGTCTCTGCTTTCTCAGCTGCTTTAATATTGAACTCTGCTTTTGAACATCTTCGTCTATCATATCATCACAAAATCTGCAAACAGGGTAAGTCATGAAGTATGACCCGCGCTTTGGGATTCAGTTCTATTTGCAATTTTGAGCAAAAAAGTATTATTATAAATAAATATGACGAATAAATTAATCCTAAAATGTAGAAGCAGTTGTCAGCAGAAATAGAGGATATTGATTAAGAATACAAATAAAGATTATTAGGAAATAATTCTATTAAACAGAAAATAAACATACTCTAGTTTGGAAGCAGATTTTCAAATATTCCTTCTTCATCTTGAACGCACTTCGCCACACGATGTGACTCACACGCGTATCATTTTGTAGCCTGGCAGGCTGATGAGCGCAAAAACGTCCACAATACTGGTAAGGAACTTTTCTGTTGTTTGTATTTTCGTTTGGTATACAAAGTGAGCTGATGCATACTGTACGAGAAAAATGCGGGAGGCCCCAACGTGTTGATACGTCCCCTAGTCGACTAGCGCGTCTGGTCGCGAAACCAGATGGCCCGGGTTCGATTCCCGGTCGGGGAAAGTTACATTGTTGAGGTATTTTTCGGGGTTTTCCCTCAACCCAATATGAGCAAATGCTGGGTAACTTTAGGTGCTGGATCCCGGACTCATTTCACCGGCATTATCACCTTCATCTCATTCAGACGCTAAATAACCTAAGATGTTGATAAAGCGTCGTAAAATAATCTACTAAAAATAAAAAAGTCCCCTAGTCTCTAAAAGGGGACATATCCCAATGCTGATGTTAGGCTTGGAATGGAATGGAATTTTGGGAGGGGATACTACGACTCAGCACTGCGCTAACCCTCAAGCTAGAAAGAAGCATTCCCAAATTCATACCGGCTGACTTCACTAAGATTCGCTACGTACCCAGGTTTCGAGCAGGCAACCGCAGTCATCCCTAGGCCCTTTCCCGCACATTGCGCTGCCATCCGGCGTTCGGGGAATGCTACGAAATTACGACGAAATGGATAAATAGTGATGGTATGATGTAGATGCCTAATACGGGGAAACCCCGAGAAAAATCTCAACTTCGACTTTGTACGCTACAAGTGTCACCGTGGATGAAAAATCCCGGTCTAAGCGGGACTCGAACCCGGAACACCTGTGTGACAGGCTGAAAATCTGACCACTCAGGATGTTAGGGCTATACGTCGACAGCTGTTGCCACCAGACCTTACTTATCCTGACCCCCTCACCATGCCTCACGTCTTAATAACACATCTCTCTCCTTAGAAAATATTATTTCCCTCCAACAAACACAGTGGCCTTATAAATATTTGAATGTCATTCTGCGCAATGCTGTTATGCCAGATCTAAAATATTTCATGCTCTGTATTAGTGTTCTGCAATGTTCGAACATGAGAGAAGCAAACAAGACATTACAAACTTCGTCTTATTTTATATGAAAAACTAATCGCAGGATCTGTGCTAAAATCCTTAAGCGGTTAAAACATGAAAGGATGGAAGTGGAGGACAGCGAATATTTTATAACAAGGTGGAACAAACACGCCTGTAATGCACGACGCTGTTCTGTATCTCAAATTGAATATTTTATAGTTCTTGTTCCAGAGTGCGACTCAATTATTATTATTATTATTATTATTATTATTATTATTATTATTATTATTATTATTATTATTATTACGAGGCGCGTCCATAAAATAACTTTCCCACTCGTCCCACAGCTAGCAAACCATAATATGGTTAATAATGATAATAATAATAATAATAATAATAATAATAATAATAATAATAATAATAATAATAACATATTATGTTGCGCGAACCGACTGCGTGTACGTGATAGAGTAATGTCCTGGCATGGCGCATGCGCTAGCGGAACTTCCCGAGTGCTCTCAGTAGCTTCGTTGCATTGGTTGAAGATGGACGCTCCTATTCCAGCTCCCGCCGCGTGTGAAGTGCAAGTTTTTGAATGCACAGGGCATAGCGCCGATTGAAATATATCGTCAGCTGTGACAGATCTATGGGCCTAACGTCATGAGCAAGCAGATGGTGCGTTGCTGCTGTAGACAATTTTCAGCAGGACGCCAAAATGTGCATGGCGAGGAGCGCAATGGGAGGCCAACCATCAGCACAGACGACGCACCATCTGCTTGCTCATGACGTTAGGCCCATAGACCTGATACAGCTGACGATAAATTTCAATCGGCGCTATGCCCTGTGCATTCAAAAACTTGCACTTCACACGCGGCGGGAGCTGGAATAGGAGCGTCCATCTTCAACCAATGCAACGCAGCTACTGAGAGCACTCGAGAAGTTTCGCTATCGCATGCGTCATGACAGGACATTACTCTATCACGTACACGCGTCGCTTCGCGCAGCATATGGTTTGCTAGCTGTGGGACGGGTGTGAAAGTTACTTTATGGACGCGCCTATTATTATTATTATTATTATTATTATTATTATTATTATTATTATTATTATTATTATCATCATCATTATTAAATTTACACAAATAATTAAAAAACTATAAAATATGGCTAAACTAAAAAAAAAAAGATTATTATAACCATTATAAAACGGAGAGAAATATGGTCAAAAAATGGCAAGATAGGCTAACAAAGTTGGAACAGTTTTTAAAAAAACAGGAAGTAGACCGAACAGGAGCTGAACGATTTAGCTTCCAGATATTTCGAAACTTAGGAGATGAAACAACTGATAAAGCAAATATAAATTTAATCTCAGGAAACGAATAGAATGACTTCTACACAAAATCTCTTGTAGAAGAAGCAGAGAGTTGCCAAATAAATATAAAGTCTACGAATTAATTCAATGCACAATATCACTGACCTAGAAAATGCCTTATAACAAACAAAGAATAGAAAAACACTGAGCATAAATAGAATTAACGCTGAGCTTATAAAATATGCAAGCGCAAAATGGAAGAAAATGTTTCTACAATTATTTATTACTGAATGAAATATGGAATGCTGGTAAAATCCCTTAAGAATGAAAAACTGCAAAAATTATAAATCTTCATAAAAAAGGCGATAAGGAAATAATGCGAAAGCAATAGAGGTATGTACCTATTGTGCTCTGTATATAAAATACAATATATTCATTGTAAAGACAAAATTAAATCCCAACGCTGAAAACCTACCAGAAGAAAAACAGTGCGGATTTCGAAAAGGCCGGTTTTATATGGATGTAGATTTTATAATAAAACAGCTGATAGAAAAGAGGAGAGAATTCAGTTTATACCTTTACCTCTTATTTATAGACAACAATATGGCATATAGTAGATCGAGAAAAATTATGGAAAATTTTACAAAAAATATGGAATATTGAGAACCTAACAAATTTAATGCGATTAAATCTGTGTATGACAATACTAGTAACTTAAGTCTTAGTCCTGTAATCATTTCATTGGTGAATTTTCATAACTCCCCAAAAATCAACAAATGTCTACGACGCGGTCATCAGCACAGTGCACCCTCGGGCTAGTGTCTCTTACTCGCGGATAAGAGAATGCACTACGTGCATCCGTGGCTGCTGGCGGGTATGTCCTCTCCCTCTTCCTGCTCCACGACGGGGAATATTACGATGTACTGCTTACCCGTTACTCATTTCAGCGAGTGCTGACCACTGGTCTACGACAGGGGTGCGGCCTACCTCCGGTTTTGTTTAATTTATATATAGATAACAGAACAGTAGAATGGAAAAGAATTAACATAAATTACGTGAAGTTGGGAAATAACAAGTACATCCAGAACAAATATTTGCAGGTAACTGAGTTCTTGTAGTGGAAAATTGAAACCATTTACAAACAAATGTGTCAGAATTAAACGCAGTTCTCTAAGGTTATAACATGAAATTATCAACCAATAAAACTAAAGTAATGGCTATGTGAAATAAATTTATAAGATACGTAAAAGTTGTAATACTTACTTACAGATGGCTTTTAAGGAACCCGAAGGTTCATTACCGCCCTCACATAAGCTCACCATCATCGGTCCCTATAGTGGTAATAGATGATCAAATTGTTGAAGAAACGAATAATTTAAGTATATCTCGGATGTGACATATCTTTGCGCAAAATGAGTATGGACGTAGAAAATAATATACAAAAATGTCATGCAATAAACGGATGTGTTATGAGACACTTAGGACATATGATAAAAGAAGTAACATGAGATTACACAACATAGCTTCCAAACCAACATTACAATACGGTAGCGGAACCTGGATTTTAACATGAGCAGATAAAAGAAAAATTAAAACGGCAGAAATGAGATTTCTTAGGTCTTTATTGTGAGTAACATTGAGAGATAGGACAAGAAATTAATACATGCGATCCCATATGCAAGCAGAATAATTAATATTAGATATACAAGAGTATAAAATAATATGGCAAGATCATGTAGAACAGTGGTTCCCAAAGTGTGGATCGTGACCCTAAGGGAAGTCGTGTATAGAGGGTTGCGAAATTATTTACAAAAAAAAAACAACAACAAAAGACGCTTTATTACCAAACATTTATTTTTTACTTGGAAACATAAACATAACGTTGAATATAAAACTAAAATTAAATATGTTTCAATAATTATAAAGCAAAAAAATAAATAATGCAATAAATCTGCCTGTTTTTCAAAAAGCAGCTTCTCAGATCTGGACTCTGTATTCGAAACAAACGGAATGATATTTTCAAGCGCTTTTGTTTTGATGGTAATTTCAGGCAGTTCACACTTGTGGAGTAACGGTTAGTGCGCCTGGGCGTGAAACCAGGTGGCCCGGGTTCGAATTCCGGTTGGGGCAAGTTACCTGGTTGAGGTTTTTGATTGTTTCCCTCAGTCACAAAGACAAATGCTGGATTGGAAATTTACAAACCATGATTTATCACCGCCTCAGTCACCAATATCATAAACATTAATCAAAATCTGAAATCAGTTACATGAACACAAGCCATCTACAACACACAATAGAAATAGGAACTCAACAATAGTAAACACGGCCTACTGGTATACCCACAGATCCTAACACGCGATATGACTACAGATGTTCAAGCGTGCATAAAAAAAAAACGCACTGCTCATATCATCTTACGTCCATCTTTTTAACTGTAACAGTCGATGTCATTGAATCTGTACTTAACCATGACAATCTGGTAAAACAAAATCTTGGAATGTTAATGTTTCATATAGTGGCTTTTTCACATTTCTGTCGCCTTTCATTACAGTTTTATTGTACAATCATATAAAAATTTCTCCATGACTTTACGGATATAGTGAATATGAACTGCTACATCTGCAGTGCCTGGGAAAAGTGACATAAGTCAGTTTCCACAAACATTTTTTGATAATCTATCGACAACTTGCGGAACATCTCGCTTGGAAAAAGAAACATAAGTATTTCTTCCATTACAATAATTCATACAAAAAATTCAAATCGACATAAACCAGTGTAAGTTGTCAATAAATTATCAAAAAAGGTTTGTGGAAACTGACTATGTCACTTTCCCAGGCACTGCAGATATATTCTACGAAAACTAGAAAATTATTCATGAAAGATGAACAAAATATATATTAATATCAGAAATTTCAAACAATAATATGAAATCTGCGTTGTGCAAAATTCTACTAAAATCCTAATATGTAACATGTAGATAGACCTATTAACTATCCTCTATGTGGAAATGTAATTTGGATATCTAGACAAAATATGAAAAAATAATATATACGAGTACTAATCAATAGAGAGTAACTTTTTGGAAGAATTGGGTAATACAAAATTTCCTACCATAAGAGGAATGAAGAAATATTACAACTAAATAGAATCGGAGTCCCGCGCCGTGGCGTCGCGGTCTAAGGCATCCTGCCTAGGACTCGCGTTACGGAATGCGCTCTGGTTCGAGTCCTCATGGGAGAAGAAATTTTCTCATGAAATTTCGGCCAGTGTATGGGACCGTTGCCCACCCAATATCGTGATGCACTTGGGGAGCTACGATAGGTAGCGAAATCCGGTTGCGAATGCCAGCTATGACGGCTGGTGGGAACATCGTGCTAACCACACGATATCTCAATTCTGGTTGGATGATCGTCCACCTCTGCTTCGACATGTGGGCGTGAGGCCAGCAGCCGGCTGGTCGATCTAGGCCCTTCACGGGCTGTAGCGCCACGGATTATTATTATTAAAATAGAATCGGCAGAAATCAAGGTAAAAAGTGTCACGGGATCAGTCGAATCCCAAAAAATTACGTAAAACGTAGTACTGTTCGTGTTTGTTATTGTGAGCATGATAGGGATGTAAGGATGTTTGGGATGTTTTACAGTAAAATGTTGATATTTATTTTCATTTCTGTGTTCATAGCTCCAGTATTTAAATTTAACAAGGCGAAACCTTCTCGTTAATTATTTCATACTAAAATTGCTTTCTCATCCCATGAGGCCTAGTGCCGAGACAACAATGCAATTGATTCAAAACAATTCACACATCAATATAACCCCAGTGAGTTGTTTGGAATTGTAAATATTATTAGAAACAGTAGGATTCATTTGGAAATTAATACCACAGTCAAATACTTTATAATTAGACTCTGCGGAGTATTTCTGTCTTTATACTCCCCGAATTTATTAATCACTCTCATTTGTGTACAAATACTAGTGAATCCATCGTGATGTCACATTCATTTATTTCCTCTTCATGTTTTATCACTACTGGCAGAGTTCGAAACTACTTTGTCTTAAACATATAATAATTTCAGTTATCTAAAGCCTACTACAATAAATGACGTGACCGTATTAACAAAGTGTGACCAGATATTTCTCGAATGTCAGGAGCATAAAGGCGTTAAAATGCAAAACCAAATGGCTATATGATTAAAAAAAAGAACAGCAATATAATTTCAGAAGTAATGATGACATATGAACGAAGAGAACGGAGAAGAGTTGGAAGACCTCTTAAGCGACCAAGCTAAAGCGTTCCCAACCTGTAGTCCACGGAGCCCTGGAGATTCGCGAGTAATTTGAAAGGATCCGCCGAAACATGATATGTTTTGAAACGGATTTTAATTAAGCTTCTCTTTATCACGTTCTCAGATTTTTATCAACTTGCTGGAATAGGCCTATTTTTTATTTACCTCAGATTTTTGAGACACAAAATTTAACATGAATGAGTTCGCATGAGGGACTTTTCTTGGTTTGCAAATTTTCCGTATCTATCCAATAATTTTAGTTTTTTTTTTAAGTTTAATCATGAAAGTCTAACTTAGGCCTAGTCGAGAATTGGACTCATTTCCCACTCCTACTGATTTTCTAAGAACAAATGATGGTGAACTCTCGTCCGATATCTTTGTGAGTATGAAAAAATATTTTCATTGATTGACATTGAAATTAAATAAATATTATCCTTTCTGCAATGGGAAAAATAATTTTATGAGAAATCTGTTCTTTGTAACAAATAGTTTGATAGTCATAAAAGAAGAGAAGCTGTTAAAAATTATTGGAATTGTATTTACATTCAGATTCGCTGACTAAAAACCGTGGTCACCGACGTAGTTCAGTCGGTTGAGGCACTTGCCTGCAGATTCAGACTTGCGACCGGACGTGGGTTCGAATCCCGCTTGCCTGATTACTTGGTTGGTTTTTTTCCGAAGTTTTCCCTAATCCCAAGGCGAATGTCAGGTGATCTATGGCGAATGCTCAGCCTCATTTCTCTGTCACCAATTCCATCGACACTAAATAACTGAGCAGTTGATACAGAGTCGTTAAATATCCTGTGCAAGATTAATCCAGTCTCTATCATCATATCTCACCTTCCTCAAAACCATTTTAATATTATCCTTCCATCTAGGTCTCGGCCTCCCCAAAGGTCTTTTTCCCTCCGGTCTCCCAATTAACACTCTATATGCATTTCTGGATTCACCCATACGTGCTACATGTCCTATCCATCTCAAACGTCTGGATTTAATGTTCCTAATTATGTCAGGTGAAGAATACAATGCGTGCAGTTCTGCGTTGTGTAACTTTCTCCATTCTCCTGTAACTTCATCCCTCTTAGCCCCAAATATTTTCCTAAGAACCTTATTCTCAAACACCCTTAATCTCTGTTCATCTCTCAATGTGAGAGTTCAAGTTTCACAATCATACAGAACAACCGGTCAAATTTAATAGTAATTAAAAATGAATTAATAGTAAATAAATGAAATTGATTAAATAAGGTAGTTCCATTAATAAAATAGTTACAGAATTCAGAAAAAAATTAAACGAATAATAAATAAATAAATATATTTGATACCCGTCCCAACCAGGGTTTAATAATCTGCCTCCTAATCAATTCTGAATGAATATTTATATTTAATTCAAATTTTTCTTTAATAGAAACCCTAATTAGGTAGGCTATCATTGAAAAATATATTGGAAATACAACAGACAATTTAGGCTACAACACAAATTACATTTTATAAAGAATATAAATGATGATTAATTATGCAAATCGATGACTTCAGTACAGTGGAGGATATTATCTCCAGGGTGCTGTCAGGAACTTTTAATTTTCGGAAGACTTCTAAGGACTCCCTTGGGATTGTGCCTGTAGCTCCAAACATAATTCCTATAATGTCCCATGTCTTGATGTTATATTATTGGTTCCCAAATCACTGCAGCACGGCAGATAAATTGCACGTTTTTCTTTGCAGACTTCTCTAGGTTGTTCCACACTGTTCTCAAAACGGACTGTGAGATCTAAAATGAGTCCAAATTTTTTTTTCGGTCTATAGCTGAATATGAGAGTGTGAGTGAGTGAGTGAGTGAGTGGATAAGTATTAAATAAATAAAATAAATAAATAAATAAATAAATAAATAAATAAATAAATAAATAAATAAATAAAACCTTTATGATTTTGATATTTTGTAATTGCGAAGATGGAGAGAGCGACTTGTGCCACTGTTGCAGCGAGGCGCTGCTCACAGAGGCGGTGGCCGCGCAGCAATCCCGGCCAACTAGCCACTTGCCCGAGCGCACTACGAAACCTGTAGTAGCCAGCCGAGGTTCAGCACCCAAGGGGTTACACAGGAAATCAAATTGCGTTCGGATCGCGAGATTCGCGCGTGTGTGTATATGTATAGCAGCGTCGGTTATACATTGGATTATATTCCAGCGACACACTTCGTGTTCTTGACTGATACTCCTAGCAACGAACAGCTTCACTTCACATGACCGTACTCACAATATTCTCATGAATCTGTATTCAGTTCAAGTAACTGGTCAGGTACGAAGTCTCCACAGCACCAGATCTGGGGCCAGGAGACATAGAGAGTTGCATAATAAGGCTTAGAACCTATTTATATTCGACCGGTCGGAAGACATCCGTCAAGGCTAAACATGCAACCGACAGGTGATTACCCCTAATGATTCGCAGGTTAGATAGAACACCAGACGCACTTCATCATACCGGTACACGAATACCATTTTCTAAGAACATAAATTGAGTAAAATAGGTAGGAAATTTACTTTGTCTAATTAAAACAAAATGTGTTTGCTTGAAATGGGTTCTACGATTGATAGATTAATACTTTTTTTTTATTATATTAACTTCAGAGTGAACTGTAAATAAAGCCATTAATTTCAGGGGTTATTCTTTGATATATTTCAAACTAAAAGTTTCATAACATTTTTCTCGTTTTTGCTTCCTTTGGAGATAAAAATTGTTTTCTGTGAAACATTTCATAGCGCGTTTTGGGAAACGCATTGATTTAATTTCCAATACACTCAGTCAAAGTCTGCCGAGTTAGCTCTGTGGTAGCGCGTCTGCCTCCAGACTAGCCGGCCCGGGTTCGATTCCCGGTGCGGTTAGAAATCTCTCCGCAGTACATAGCAAGGGAAGACATATATTACGTTTGATAGTGATTCGTCCGTCGGATGGGGACGTTAGACCTGCGGCCCCCTTGGTGCTATTCGACAGGAGTAGGCTACGTGCCGGCACCGGGTTTCCCCTTCTCCCTTCCTCACTTTCATTATCATCATCCTCACCTATTCCCTACAATACACTTACTCGAACACTTAACATACAATCACCGTGCAATTTGAAAATGGGGCACTGTCCTGCCATCTATCCGCAGTATGCGGAACCCGAATCACGCAAAGCAGGCGTTAGACACACACACACACACACACACACACACACACACACACACACACTGTCGATTTAAGAAAGCAGGCAATTATGATAATGAGTAATTATTGAAAGAATTTTAGTTTTGTCCTTTAAATATGCAGAAATTTTATTCGAAAAAATGTAACATTTTGTAATTCCTTTTCAGAATGAAAGGTTACATTTGTTCAGATCAAATTTCTTCACATTTAAATGACAAAACTAAAGTTCTTTCAATCATTTATTGTCATAATACACTGCTCTCTTAAATTGACTGAGCATATTGGGAATTAAGTAATTCAGTAGCTGTCCCAAAACACGCTATGAAATGTTGCATATAAAAGAATATTTATCTCGAAAAGGAAGCAAAAATGAGCAAAATTTTATTGAACTCTTTTGTTTTAGATATCTCAAAGAATAACCGATTGAAATTAATGACATTACTTACTGTTCAACATGTATATAGCTCATTAATCATTTCCTCTTAAGCTCTGGTTTACTTTTAAGATGTACATATGCGCATCTAACAGTACTCGTATATGAGTAGGTATAGGAAAAGAGATTGACGGGACACCAGCTCAGCTGTGGAACATCGCACTGGCTACGCGTGACTTTCAGACCCATATTCTTGTGTCCCTTAGTACGTATATCGAACTAAAGCAAAGTGCAATATATTTTAACTTTCATATTACATATAAATGCCAATTTTCGTAAGTACAGGGCGATTCAGAAAGATGGAAACACTTTTAATTTGCTATATTTCCTGAACCATGTGTTGTATTTTAATTCTGTAAATTACATTTGATTGTAATAATAATAATAATAATAATAATAATAATAATAATAATAATAATAATGTTTTATTTTCGCTGGCAGAGTTAAGGCCATAAGGCCTTCTCTTCCACTCAACCAGCCTTAATCAATACAATACACAAATTTAAATTACAAATATTTTCACTACACTTAAAAGGTTCTCCAGCAATAATCTTCACTACACATTTATTTAAATTTAGATAAATCTATAAGGTAAAGTAGTAACTTAATTTATGAGCTAATTTAATTCAATGAATTATAATTAATTTAATATTTGAGATAGCTAGTAAAATGATGAAAATTAATTTAATATAAGCTTACTAGGACTATGTTACAGGGAGAATTGTACATACATGGAAGTTTAAAGATGTTCCACATGCCCGCCTCCGGCTGTACGGACAACATCTAGACGGTAGCTGAATTCGTCCCACACTCGTTGCAGAATGTCTTGCGTCACTGAGTTCACCGCAGCTGTGAGACGGTTTCTTAGCTCATTCAAATTCATGGGAAGAGGTGGTACGTAAACTGAATCTTTTACGTACCCCCACAAGAAAAAATCACAGACTGTCAAGTCGGGGGACCTCGGTGGCCAGAACTGAAGTGCCAAGTCTGCATTTCCCTACTCGCTCTACGAGTTGATTTCATTGGGCTACGTTCAAATGTCGCTCGAATGCGGTCCACGTTCTCCTCCGATACACGCGGTCGACCTGGGCTTTTACCTTTATTCAAAGAGCCAGTTTCGTCGAATTGTTTATTCCAATGATAGATGCTCTTCCTCGTTGGAGGTGTAACATTAAACTTACGCCGAAATGCACGCTGCACAGCAGTCACAGACTCGCTTCTACTGAATTCACGAACGCAAAAAATCTTATGTTCCATAGTAGCCATCTCGATTACAACTGACGTGGTAGTGTACAGTGCAGCGTATTCGAAACAGCTGATGGTACAGTGCGAAGGGGGCGCTCTAGTGGTAGTATTCGAAACTTTACACCTTCCTCTTTAAAATATACTCGACAGAATTAAAATATAACACATAGTTCAGGAAATATAGCAAATTAAAAGTGTTTCCATCTTTCTGAATCACCCTGTATAATAACAATATGACAATCGATCCATTCCAACATTTATACAGTACCTACATCTATCTATGTAAATTTGTGCAAATTATTATACAGAGTGTTCATTAGTATGTGATATTACATAGTGTCTTAAATTTTAATTTTACAAAAAATAAGTTTAATACAAAAGCTGTTGGAGATAAACCATACAATATGATACCTGTGTTCAAAAAACGTTACAGTATTCAGGCATACAGAATGTGACTGTAAACTTAATTTGTGCCAGATCGTGCGTATTTGCTTGGTTTCCGCACAAAACCAATCCGCGGTAAGTCTAAAATTCCACATTCAGTATTCCCAACCTAACACACACAACAATTTCCCTCATCTTACCGCTTAAGTGACATATTGATTTTACTGCTTTATGCTTTTATCATATTATTTTTAGAGACGTTCAATATAGTAATAATTATAAATTGGAAACTTACCACTGCAATTTCACCTAAATTGCACTGTTAATTATTGTTTTTAATTGCAAAAATTAAGTAAACTCTACAACTCCACTAAAGTTACTGCATTCGTGATGCATGTAACATTAAGGAAGCTGTTTGTTTTAAGTTCGCATTTATAGACTGGGGGGAAAAAAGACAGACGTATATCACGGCCTGCTGTAGTGTAGTAAACACAGAAAACATTTTAAAGCAACAATGTTGAAGATAGATATTTTTGTTTTGCAAATTTGCCGTCATTGAACAGAAACCAAGATGGAGATTTCATTGCAACTAATTAGAAATTCCTCTTTCAGATATGTAATAAACGATCTTCGCACAAAATAATGTACGATACACGAGCGGTATGTTTTCTTTCAGTTCTCGGAAATTAAAAAAGCTCAACTACGTTTCGCTTTTTTAAACTACTTCTCGAACATGAAAACTTCAACATACCGCTCTTGTAACACATATTACTATTTTTTAATGTTACCGTATTTTAGGATTTACATATTCCGAATTTCCATTGAGTTTTACGTATGAATGCGTAGAAATGTTACCAATTCACCCATTTCGTATCTTTTAATTATAAATTAAGCTTGTTTCATGGACTTCGAACTTGAGACAAATAAGTATGTAAAATCATGTTGAGTAGGCCATAAAACTAATGAAAACTGTTCATTGTTGACTAATGTAAGTATTTTATTTTATTTCCTGGCCTACTCTACAGGATTGTAGATATGAGATGGAAAATATCAGTCGTGTAATTGCAACAAAGAGAATGAACTTTTTTCGTGATAGCACAATCTAGTATATACAGTCCCGAAGCTTGAGTTGTGAGGGTGCTAGGAACAATAGACAGTACCGGTACTATTTCGCATTGTCTGTAATGAGGCGATATTAGCGATCCTAGTGGTTAGCAACTACCTATGGATGCATATTTACTACGTATTGAGTTTCGTGACTATATACTAGGCTGTGGTGATAGACTGGGACATTGTTTGTGTGTGAATGGTTTTCATTTTGAGCATCTGTTGTGAAGTTTGGTTGGTGATAGTGTTTTGTTTATTTTTATGGCCTTCTCAACATCATTTTACATACAGAGTTATTTGTCTCAAGTTTGAAGTCCATGAAACAAGTTTAGTAAATAGTTAAGACACGATACGGGTGAATGGGTAAAATTTCCACGGATTCATTGGACTACGTAAAATTTTATGGAGATTCGAAATATGTAAACCTTAAAATGGGGTATCATTAAAAAAATGTTTACTTTTATCGAACACTGGTATCATATTGTATGGTTTATCTCCAACAGCTTTTGTATAAAACTTCTTTTTTTTTTAATTAAAATATATTTTGACATTCATATTACATTCAAATGCCAATTTTCGTAAGTATAAAAATTATATTCTTTATTTTTATTTTATGAGCCGAGCTCGACGCATCAGCGAATCACCTCGTTCACCATCTCGCCGACAGAGCCCGCATCACTCGCATATCGTCCATAGCGCCATCTTTTCCCTTCCATATTCTTATCTAAATTCCTATTGGCCGGCTAGGATTTTGAAACAAATGAGAGAGAGAGAGAACCGAGTTTTCCTTTAACCCTCAGTACAAAAGTATTTTCACTCAGGAATCCGACGTTGCGTAGTAAACTACACTTAGGAGTGCGACCTCGATCAATTAACTTCACTCAGGAATCCGACGTCGACTTGTTAACTTCATTCAGGGATTCAATGTTCTACAGTTAATTTCATTTCACGGATTCAGTCGACATATATAAGGTTGTATTGAGTGCATTATGGAATAGCTAGTCAAAGTTATGAAGTTGTCTGGTATCTGTTACATTTGCATACGATATATTTGCCGAATGGTTTATGAGTATATTCGCTAGTGGTAATGTCTGGGCTCGTGTATCAGATTTTGTGAGGTTTGTAGACGCGCCGAGTTACGTCGTATTGCTGCATAGTATGTTACAGGGTAAGCGATGTGGTGTCGCGGATTCATTTTTGCGTGAGTATTAGGATATGCAGATATTACATTATACGTCGTATCCAAGTTCCAAGATAGTCCGGCGGAATTGTGAATGATAGTTATTGTTTATATCGTGGTAAACTTTGTAACGAATTTGTATGTTAAAGTGTTTTCTTAGTGCTTCTACTTTCTATTCCAAATTGATTACTACCTTCTAGATGATCCGACATACAGATCTGAGTGTATTGAATCTTAGTTTGTTATTTACGTGCGTACATGAATTTGGGGGTATTTTGTTTCATATATACATTTCTTCCCCCCCCTCTCCCCCCTCTCTCTCTCTCTCTCTCTCTCTCTCTCTCTCTCGGGTATTATGTTTATTGTGATAGTACAGAGATGTATAACATTTAGAGATTGTAATTAAGAATCTATTTTTACTTAATTATGTCCATATTGATCAGGTGTGTAACTGTTTACTTTGGATCGTTTCTTTGTAAATTATTGAGTTAAGATCTTGAGCCTACTAGTTGGATTTTGACTGCCATTTTTAGAATCTAATTGGGCACTTAGTGGGAGTTTGTCGGAACCGCTGGACATTCATGTTAAGTTTTATATGTGGGTTGAGAAGTTGTGAAAGTGTTCCAGCGGGGAGTGTTTTAAAGGTTATGAACTTAATATTTTTGGAATTTGCCAATTTTATTGAATAATGATTTCAGAGGAATAGTAGCAGTTAATGTTTAATGGATCGAAGGTTCTGGACATTATTGATTGTTGTATTTGACGTTTATTTAGCGTATTATTTTTCTTCGTTAAACCTCATACATTCATGTTTGTTTCATCATAACATTTATGTATTTGTTATTTATTATTTGTCGTTAATTATATTTGTTATTATAAATTCACACTGTCTATTCTGAAAGTCTTCCACTGCGCACATCCCAATTATCCGATGCACCAATGCCATCTGGCGAGTAACATCCCAGTATTGTTAAATATTGGGGAGAGAGATTAGTAGTCATTGGTTTTATGATAATATATATTTATTTTATTAAAAGGTGCCCCTGTCATTTATTTATTTATTTTGCTAATAATTGTAACATAAAATATAACATAAACAGAAAAAGTTTAGCTCGCCCCTGAAAGAGTAGAACTCTGATTCAAGGGCGGATTCCTGAATTTAAATTAATAAATATACAATAGAATTTGTTTTATGTCTACTGCGCAATAAGAATATATAAATTTAAATTTACAATTTTTTCAATTTTTATAAAATCTACACATAACGTTTTAGATTTAATACTAGAACTATTAGAATTGACAAGATTAGGATATTTAAATATAAATTTGTTATATATTCTATATATACTATGATTAAATACTGTAGCAGTGTTGCATTTTGGTTCAAACAATCTTAAAGAATTCATATCTTTTGTTTCATAACTATGAGAATACAATTCAGAATTATTTCGATTTTTATGTATGAATTTTATTAATACAAGATAATAAATATGTCTTATTTTAAGAACATTAAAGTCTAAAAACAATTTTTGAGATGGAAAATCAATAGGTTTATGAACACATATTTCAATTATTTTCTTCTGTAATAAAAAAATTGGTTAAAATTGGATTTAAATAAGCTACCCCATCCTATAATTCCATACATAATTACCGATTGAAATAATGTTAAGTATATGACAATCGATTATCATTTATACAGTTATGAGTAATATTTCGTACTTGATGAACAGTTAGTACACATCTACTTAAATTGTACAGTGTTCAAATTAAGTAGAATGCCTTAATTTTAAATTATAAACAATGTCTTTTCTTGTTAATCTAGAGAACAAGAATTAATTTCTTTGGGCGCATATTGAACTGTTATGCAAAAAAATATACCGGTCCTATCAAAAAAGATTATTTAAGGAAAAACTGAAAACGATTATATAATTCGTAACACGATAAAGAGATTAAATTTTTTTCGAAACGCGTGAACCTTACAATGAGAAAGTATATGCCACCTTCCTGAAATTTATTTTTAGTGATGTAATCCTTCCACATAGTCCCCTTGTTTGGATATATACTGTACCTTCTCCCTGTCTCTTCCAATCTTTACTATCTCCTTATTCTCCCCCAACAACTCATCGTCCTATAGCCCTACAGGGCTCGACTTCCAGTCCACCCCCAATTCTTTGCTAGTCGATTTTGATCTCCTGTTCTTCTAGCAAGCACATTTGTTTTTCCGCGCGATACCAGAATGGTACTGGGTGAATATCACAATGTTAGTTGTTTCTATTTACTTCCTGTTTATTACTCTACGAAAGCCTTGTTGGTATAATTAGTTTAGTCCATGTTAGTTTATTTTACGACTCAAATATTATTTATTATGGAACATTCATTGTATTATATTGTTCACTTTATGTATTGTCACAAGCATTTCAATCTTAACTTACTTTAGGCTATTTTATCACCTATGAGTTCATTAATTTAGCACTTTAATTACATTATACAGGTTTGTCTCCGATCTCGTATAACGAATTTGAATGACGTCATATGCGTCAGGAATCACACCAACAGCTGAATTGCGACGGGAGGTGACAGACCAGTAGTGAGTGATATCAAAATCAGAGTGCACGGTGTATCACAGTAGCAATGCCCAAGAAAATTGAGCCTTTTTGGGAGGGGTACATAACAAACCTTTCCGATGCCAAGTACAGTTACATGAAAATCATAGGAGTCTGCAAAAATACGTGGTTTCGTTATTTCCAAGAAAGGCATCTTGTGCGTACCTAATAACACTGGCAAAGCTCGGATAGGATTAATTTCAGAGTGGAAAAAGCAAGCAAATCACCCCCGTCACAAGTTGCCGCACCCCAGAGATGATACAAATTAATTCCATTCGAACTTTACCAATCTTATTAAGTACACAGAAGATGCCTTTCTTGGAAATAACGAAACCTCGTTTATTGCAGGCTTCTTTATTTTCACTTAACTGTACTTGGCATTGGAAAGGGTTGTTATGTACCCCTCTCAAAAAGGCTCGATTTTCTTGGGAATTCGTTCTGTCAGTCGCCGTGCACTCTATGAGATCATTCACTACTGGTCTGTCACCTCGCACCACAGTTCAGCTGTCGTGTGACTCCTGGCGCACATGATGTCATTCAAATTCGTTATCAGATCGGAAACAACCCTGTAGTATATTGCGGCACAAGCGTGATAAGTGCATTGTCACAGAATCGAGGACAAGTTTGAAACACTGAAATGAAGTCTGTTTCTGAGATTCTGCAATGCAATTACCACGTGTTGATACTACGTACTGTACTATTTTTTTAGACGATCATTACTTAATTAAATTAAAATAAATAGGTATTCTTTAACTTTGTAATTGTACTAAGCAGAAATGTAAAATCTTAATTTATTACTTAAGCGATATGTATATAAGAATGATTTGAATTTTATTGCAATGACATTATATACTGCGTGTTCAGTTCAAAGTGTGTCATGGCTCGCTGTATGCCGTCATGTGGCTTGTCGATGAGCCTAGAGAATTCAATCTTCCTACTAGAGACCTGCAAAACTGCACACACAACCGGTTTAGATTCGACCGGTCGGAGCCCAACCGGCTACGATGAATATCGGGCCGAATAACTCTGTTGTCGAGCAGTTACGCCTGATGTATTGCAGAGTAGACAGAACATCAGGCGCATTTACATGAAACTAACGTTTTTCGAGTACACAACCGGAGTAACAAGGAAATTTAATTTGTCTTATTGAAAAAAAAAAAGTGTTTGCAAGTATTCTTACAGTTCATTCGGCACTATAATACATATATTTTCTTTATTATTCTGAACTTCAGTAACTTTATAAGTATCGTTTATATTTTAAACTTTTAGAGTTTTACTAATGAAAGTTGCTTATATACATGTTAAACAATGTTATAGTTTTTCACATAACAAGACGTGCACAAGCCATGTATATTTTTCTTACCAATAAACGCTATATAGCTGACGTTTTTCTATACCAGTGTTAAACAGTATACGTCGTAACTTCATCATTTGATTACGTCGTAACTCTTTCTCGTCACATATTGATTGAATCTTGTTCGATTTGTATAACCCAATGATCGATATTACATAAGTTCATGTAAGATCGCGAATTGTTTAGAACACAAATCTAACACAGAAAGAAATGGTAAGGAGGAAGAAAATACGATCTCCAAATAACACAGGTACATTTCATCATACAATAACTCTTTAACATTTTCTCAGTATACAAACAGAGTAATAATATTGAAGGATATTTATTGTGTTTAATTACCAAAATATGTTCACTTCAAATAGGAATACAAATAATTTGACACTTTAGTACATTTATTTTTGTATTTCGAACTTGCAGGAATTTGACTAGTAACAAATAAATGAACAGTGGACACAGTGACTCGAAGAAAATAGACGTAATGTATAATGTGAAATATCATAATGTAAACATATTCAAAAATATAATTACAATTCATTATAAAACAAAATAGGAAATAAGTACATAAGTCCATTATGACGTTTGTACTTTAAACTAAAAAAATGTATAGGCCTATCTCTAAAACAATAGTTGCATGCTTTTTAATTATTCTAATCAGTTGCAATATTATTTATTAAGAAATCAATTTAAAAAGATAAACAGTAATGTTATTTTCAACAATACGATTACTTGGCTCCCAATGGTTGTTGTTCTGTACAAAATAAGTATAATTTACATATTTCTAAACTACGAATAGCAAAAGAATAGCAAGGTTTAGAAACAAATCATTCTGTATAGAAAAGAAAAGATCTACTTCAGAGAAAACAAGTGTCATTCAAAGAACTATTTTATTACACACGCATTAATATCAACTATTTGATGTTCACAATTATTATTAGGGCCTATTATCATAGACAACATAATCAGAGTTGACTTCTTGTGTTTATGTATTAATAAATCTGTTTTACTAGTCTAAAGTTACGCTCGGTGGAAACACTTATTCATGGAATGGCCAATATTCGTTTCACAAGTGTTGCTAGAGAGCTAGAGTTGTTTGGTGATCTTTCCATCAATTTAGTATGTAGAAAATGAAATGAGCATAATGTATAATGTGATATATAATAAGTAAATAAATCCATAGTAAATAAATAGAATTACAATTAATCACAAAACATAAAATTAAATAATTATTAACTCTAAATGCATTCCTCCAAAACAGTAGCTATTCATATACAGGGTAGAAGTGAAATAACCCTGCAGATTGTACGGGGCGATAAGGTTCACTTAAATGAATGGAAAACCTATATTACGTTTATGACGCTTAGTCATAGTAAACATACTAAAAGCATTGGTTGTAGTAGGTTTCAGAAGATATAAAGTTATTTTTGTTTTGGTTTTACTATTGAGCGAGTTTACTGTTTTTTAAGTGTGCCATTATTGTAATATTATAATACAGTTTTCTAGTGTGAGCAAAAATTACAACCTTGGTAATTTGTGGATACCGAAAGTTTTTTCTGCAATTTACGCTTTACACTGTCTGTAGTTTCACGCTGCATGCTGTTTGTTCCTCTTGATGATCCGCAGCTATAATATCTGGATGGTTCACTGTGATCTTCATTTTATACGCCAGAGCCGTCCACCCACAGAGAGATCGAATCAACTCGAATACTCGTTAAACCGAATACTGAGGCAGTACGCAAGCAGATGTACTTCGCATACTGCCTACAAAGCCAGGCGTTCAGTAGCGCTATGTAAGTTTATTCGGTTTTCAACCGGTTTTGCAGGATTCTACTTCCTACACTTCTGCAGAGGCATATTACCTATGTGTCAGAGAAGTTGCCTAGCAAGTACGGCGTTCACGCTGAAGAGTACTTACCGATACGTACCGTAACGCCGCTAGTGGCAGGAATGTGAACTGTTTGGAAACACGTACTGAGGTGAGTTTTTTCTTAATGTCGGGATATGGGGAGAGGGTTAAGACGATTACTAACGTATTTGTTGACATTAACATCGACGGTCAACATGGACACGGAGCATTTGATTTGTGTTGTGGAATGTTGCCGTACGCAACCGATGATAACAAATACCCTGCGTACGACTTGCCGGCGCAAAACACAGTTCAAAAGATGTTATGGTAGAACACAGACTTTACAGACAGCCATCTGTTGCTACGACGTTCAAGATATACCATACACGTTCTCAAGTTCAGATTGAACGCCTTGATTAATAGGCAACTTCTCTAACATAAAAGCTGAAACTCGCTTCAAGTCGCTGACTCACAACAGTGACGTCATGACACACTTTGAAATGAACACCCAGTACTTCGGAATATGTATGATAAGACTTTCTTGTGTTAAATTCTAACGTACCTTGTTTCCATGTTTCGACCTTTTATAGGTCATCCTCAGAACTTACTTACAGAGGATCGACCTTTTATGGGTCATCCTTAGAACTTACTTACTTACAGAGGATGACCCATAAAAGGTCGAAACATATAAACAAGGTACGTTAGAATTTAACACAAGAAAGTCTTATCATACATATTCCCAAGTGATACAGTGTTAAAAGTTGTGTAATCAAGATGTATAATCAAGACATTATATAGTTAACCGCTCATTTAGGAATGAGTTTCTCTCAGATCTTCAAATAAAGAGTGATGGCAAGAAATGGGCTGGTCTTGTTGACAAGTCAGAGATACTTCCTGATCATCCCGTAAAGAGACTGTAGCTGCCATAACGATTGTCACAGTACAAGACTGCCTGGCGGAATATTTATATAAACTTACTGTACATATTTATAGCCTGAGCGCAACAGCATGGATCTTACCGCTTGCGTGATGTAGGTTGCTTTGATGACGTCATCTTACTAACAGAAAGTGTGATCAGATTTCTTGAATGTCACGAGCCTAATCGTTTCACGTGAAACAAGACCTGACTGTTGAAGGAATCCAGCTAATTTTGTTCTTAATTTATCGTCCTAATTAAAGGTCAATGTAGAATGAAGTCTGAAGATAAAAGTGTAATTAAATTTACTACTGTTATCATTATTATGATTATGATGATTATTATTATTATTATTATTATTATTATTATTATTATTATTATTATTATTATTATGCATATAGAGTGTTAGTTGGAAGGCCGGAGGGAAAAAGACCTTAGGGGAGGCCAAGACGTAAATAGGAGGATAATATTAAAATGGATTTGAGGGAGGTGGAATATGATGATAGAGACTGGATTAATCTTGCACAGGATAGGTACCGTTGGCGGGCTTATGTGAGGGCGGCAATGAACCTGCGGGTTCCCTAAAAGCCATTTGAAAGTATTATTATTATTATTATTATTATTATTATTATTATTATTATTATTATTATTATTATTATTATTATATTAAAATTGGGAAAACCTTTTCACAACAAATAGAAACCTCCAAAGGGTTGAGGCAAGGATGCAGCTTATCACCAATACTGTTCAATTTATACATCGAGCAGGTACTGAAACGATGGAAACAAAGCTGTTAAGGAATGAGAATAAAAATAGAAGATAAATTCCTATTTAATTTACAATTTGCAGACGATCAAGTAGTAATTGCCCAAGATCTCTTTGATTTAGAATTTGTGGTCAAAAGATTAAACAAATTTTATGAATCCTGGGGTCTCTCTATAAATTATAAGAAGACAGAATATTTGGCCATTAATACTAAAAGTAGTGATAATATTGTTATAGATGATGAAATTGAAATTAAACAAGTTAACCAGGCAAAATATCTAGGTACGGTTATAACTAAAGCAGAAGGTATTGGCGAAGAGGAAATAAAAAACCGAATTGAACAAAGTAAAAAAATTATAACATGTTTAAATTCAATATGATGGGATAAACATCCTTGGAAGGATACCAAAAAAATATATTGGCAAAATGTTAGTTGAATCTGTATTAAAGTACAAGTGAAATATGGGTAACGAATGCATATTATAGAAAAAGAATTTTGGCCGTAGAAATGGATTATTTGAGACGAAGTGCTAGAGTCTCCCGCTTGGACCACATTAAAAATGAATAAATTAGGGATAGAATGGATGCTGAAGAGACAGTGTTAAATAGAATATAAAATAAGAGTTTGAAGTGGTTTGGTCATCTGATGAGAATGGGTGAAGATAGATGGCCTAAACAAATTTACCAGTGGAAATCTCCAGGAAGAAGAGGAAGAGGTAGACCAAAAATAACTTGGGACAACGAAGTAATGGAGGTCATGCACAAGAGGGGGTTGAGGACTGAAGATGCACAAGATAGAAGGCTTTGGAGGATTGGCACAGGAAGACGGCAGTAATCCTGAATATATATATATATATATATATATATATATATATATATATATAATTATTATTATTAGGTTTATAATTATTATTATTAGGTTTATTATTATTATTATTAGGCTTATTATTATTATTATTATTATTATTATTAGGCTTATGATTATTATAAAGATTATTATTATTATTATTTCTCCTTTAGAAATATTAATGATACGTCTTAACAATTTACCATATTTTTTCTCCTGTCGTCAGTTCCAAAATTAATGATAATCACTGGGTTAGAGACTGACAGACTACGTTTCAAAACGTATTGCGATTCGCAACTGTTTTTCAAAATGACAATCGCTTACGTCATCAGTTATTAAACGTTGGTGGCGGTGTTGCTCTGTTCCGAGTGCGGGGTGAAATATCTTAGCGGAGCGATCCTGTCTTGTGTACATTTTCATCTCGCAAAACACTTTGCGCTTAGCAATATAATACAGCGTATATAATGGCGGTGGGAGGGAGATACTATATCGTGCACCAAGACTCTTCTCTCAAGCTCAAATCACTATCTCCTTTATCTCGGGGAAAATTGATTGTGCGCCCACGACCGTTCATTTCTTGCTACTCCACTTCCCCTTACTAGCTCAAGAAGACAAACCTTATGAATATTGAAGTGTTCCTTTTAGCGTTAGCCCATGGCCGTTGTATTTTCTCATATGGAATATATCACGTCCTTTTAAAAAACTTATGGATGCATATTGCATATGTGTTGTATAACTTCTCACGGTTCCCTTGCGAGTACTTTCTGAATTTTTTTTTGCTTCCCTCTCCCTGTTCCTTGTTCTCCCTGAGTGGAACGAAAATAGAGGGGAGATAAACTTAATACGAGAGACAGCCATTTACTGTAAACCTATGTATTTCTTCTCTTTCAGGGAGGATGTAATGTAAGTACATAGGTGGAAGCTTATTCTTACAAGAACTGATTTCACTCTCTAAGAGTCTGGGTCTTATGACTCGTGACACATACTTGTTTCTGAAGAAATATGTGGAATTAAAAAAAAAATAGACTTATAGTATAACCTATGTAATCGGGTAACAAAGATTTTTCATACACGAAGAGAAAATAAAACGATGACAATGGAATCATTTTGTTATGATAACGTCACAATAGTACATTATGCAACGAGCCTATAATGGTAGTAATTAAGACGCGAGGATGTTTATGAAACGAGCGCAAGCGAGTTTCATAATTTTCATACGATCGTCTTAATTACCATTATAGGCAAGTTTCGTACGACTTTTTATGCTCGATCATATTTCTAACTTGAAATTATTCATAAGTATTCATTCTATTGTTATGTGAGTGAGTGCAATAGCCTACATCATAAATTGTGAGATGTGCGCAGACGCGAAAGTATTGATTTTTTCCGGGAAACGAATGTCGACGACCTTGATATAATCTAGAGAGTAAGATAAACATTAGTCTTGATATAACCTTGAAATTGAATTCGACATTGAAAAACGAGATGACAAATTGAATTTATTTGAATATTATTTACAATTAACGCTAATTATTATAGTAACAGAACATAACCTTCTGCGACAGTATTGGATTTCCAGCCTCCGTGACGTTTCGATACTTGTCTTTCGATTGCATATTCGAGAATAATCGAGAACCTAAACTTTATTGAATAGGTGTACTTTAATGACATGCATTAAAGGGCTGCTACCAGGTGTATAATTACTACATTTCGGCATGGTCGAGCATAAAAAATATAAATAAGTTACTTAGAGATATCCTGTAAAGGCATAACTTTTTTTTTTATTTTAACGTGACATGTTTATGTGCTTGACATTCCAGAAATCTAGTCACAACTTCTGGTAATACGGTGACGTCATTAATTGCAGTTTGACCTGAATGACTGAAATTGTGATGTGATTAAAACAAAGTACTTTCGAATCCAGGCAGCCGTGGAGAAAAGTAAGGAGAAAACGAACGTGACATAATGAATTCATTATCATTCGTACAAAAAGGAGTGATTAATAAATGCGGGAGTGTAAAGACCGAAATAGTTTATTTAACAAAATATTATTCTAAAGTACTTATCTGTCCCATTAAATTCCAAATGATTCCAATTCTCTTTAATGACATAATATTATTCAATACAATATCAAACAACTCATTGGCGTCATACTGATGTGTGAACCGTTTCGACTATCATTTGCATTGTTGTCTCGAGACTAGATATCATTGAATGAGGAACAATTATGAAGTAATTAACGAGAAGGTTATTATATTAAATTTAAATGTTGTGAGTGTGAGAACAGAAATCAAAAGAAATATCAAACTTTATTTCAAATTCCAAATATCCGTACAATATCAACAATATTCACAATAACAATCACGAACAACATACACCTATGCGTTTCTCGCACATTATCTTCTCCACTAAATTCTGGATTGTTGTATCAGATGGTTGTTGAATGCCAGGATATTTCCGTAGAAATATAGTACAACATTTTTGAACAATTTCCTCATTTTATGCGTATCATGGAAAAAAAGAAAGAAATTGGTTGTTCTAATATGCACTAGCGAAATAATTTGAGCTGCACTAAATGGACGTCAGCTGTATACTATCTAACTTTAATTTCCCTTCAGTCTGTATTATCTGTCCGTATATCGTAACACAAAGCCTTCCCAGGTGCGATGAAGGGGAAATGTATTCACAATTTCCTCGCCAGTCGCGTTCGAACTGTACGGTTACGGCATTTACTTGATAGTTCCAGTGAAAAATAGTGAATTGCGAACAGGGGCTTTTATATATTATTTTAATGTACCGAAGTACATATGATATTTCCATGCAGATATTCTGCGTCATCATACGATGAAAGAGTAATGGAACGGAGAAAAATTCTCTCCGGCGCCGGGATTTGAACCCGGGTTTTCAGCTCTACGTGCTGATGCTTTATCCACTAAGCCACACCGGATACAACTCCGACGCCGGTTAGAATCGTCTCAGATTAAGCTCCAACTCTTGGGTTCCCTCTAGTGGCCGCCCTCTGCACTACGTCATAGATGTCTATGAACGCAGGTCCGAAGTCCACACATGTGCTGAGGTGCACTCAATATGAGTGACTAGTTGGCCGGGATCCGACGGAATAAGCGCCGTCTTAAATCACGAAGTGATTTACGCATATCATATATATTATTTTATGTACCGAAGTACATATGATATTTCCATGCAGATATTCTGCGTCATCATACGATGATCACTTCGTGATTTAAGACGGCGCTTATTCCGTCAGATCCCGGCCAACTAGTCACTCATATTGAGTGCACCTCAGCACATGTGTGGACTTCGGTCCTGCGTTCATAGACATCTATGACGTAGTGCAGAGGGCGGCCACTAAAGGGAACCCAAGAGTTGGAGCTTAATCTGAGACGATTCTAACCGGCGTCGGAGTTGTATCCGGTGTGGCTTAGTGGATAAAGCATCAGCACGTAGAGCTGAAAACCCGGGTTCAAATCCCGGCGCCGGAGAGAATTTTTCTCCGTTCCATTACTCTTTCATCGTAGGGGCTTTTAGCCTAAAACGTAAAGGAAAAGAAAGAAATAAAGGAAGAAGGGGTGGGAGAGACGGAAGCATGGCTAAAGAAGGGAAGAAGGAAAAAGAAAAAGAAATAAAAATGACTGAGTTAATGAATGAGTGAATAAATTACCGAGTGAATGAATGAATGGATTGAATAGAGAATGAATGAATAAATGAATGAGTGAAAGAATGAATGAAGGAATTAATTAATTGAATGAGTGAATAAATGAATTAACGAGTGAATGAATGATTAGTGAATTAATGAATAAATGAATGAATTATTAAATGAATAAGTGAACAAATCATTGAGTCTGTGAATGAGTAAATGAATGAGAGTGAATGAATGAATAATAAATAAATGATTGAATGAATGAATAAATAAATGATTGAGGATGTTAGTAAACGAGTGAATAAATTAATGAATGAGTAAATGAATGAATAAAAGATAAGTAAATTAGTAAATAAGTGAACAAATAAATGAAACAGTGAATGAATAAATATAAAAATGAATGAATGAATAAGTTAATTAGTGAATTAATTACTGAGTTAATGAATGGATAAATGAATGGAAGCATATCTAACGTTAGTGCGACCGTTAATGGAATACGGAACTACATGTTGAGATCCCTATAGAATATATCAGATAAACTCCTTAGAAAGAATCCAGTATAGGGCAGCTAAATTTGTTAAAGGTAAAAGAGAAGATGGGAACGATACGATAAAAGAACTTAAATGGGAAACTTTGGAAAAACAGACGTAGGAAAACTAGAATAACATCATTGTATAGAGCACATCTAGGTCAGAAAGCATGGGTAGACATAACGGCTCGGTTAGAAAAGCCAACGTACTATGGTAGGAACGATCATGATTTTAAAATCAAATATAGGAAACAGAAAACGGATGTAGGTAAATTCTCATTTTTAAATAGAACTATAAATGATTGGAATGACCTACCTGCAGCGGTCTTTGAGGGCTGTCCTTCCTTAAGGAGATTCAAGAATAATTTAAAAAGTTGTGTATAAAGTGCAAATTAAAATTAAGGCGACATTTAACATTTAATTTTTTAAGGTGACATGTATTTATTTAGCCTGACGAGTTACTTCCTTGGTTTGAATTGTAAATTATTTAAAAATAGCGTGTAAGTGGGTCTTAGACTAGAAATGTTTAGTTTAAATGTAGTTCTGTTTATAAGTACAGTATGCATAAGGGTGTAATTATTTGACTTATTTGAACTGTTGTATCAGTGAAGCGAGGTGAGTCAGTGAAGTTATGGTTTTACAGTGCAGTGAATAATTCCGATCAGTGATAATTTATAGCGTCAATGAAATGTGTTCTATAGTGTCAGTGAAATGTGTGCTAAAGTGTCAGTGAAATGCGTCATAGTGCCACTACAGTGAGTGAGATGAGAATAAAGTGAAAGACCATTGAAACTTATGTAGGGCCTGTACATAATAATGTAGGTTGTAATGTAAAATTAGGTGTTTTATTTATGTTTTATTATTATTGTATTAAATTATATTGTGTATTCTTATTGTATTGTGTATAAAATTGTAGGCCTATTGTGTATTGTATAATTGTATTGTGTATTGTAAATATTGCTTATCATTTATTTATTGTGTATTGCTTCTATATGGCTGTGAAACTTGGACTCTCACTCTGAGAGAGGAACATAGGTTAAGGGTGTTTGAGAATAAGGTGCTTAGGAAAATATTTGGGGCTAAGCGGGATGAAGTTACAGGAGAATGGAGAAAGTTACACAACACAGAACTGCATGCATTGTATTCTTCACCTGACATAATTAGGAACTTGAAATCCAGACGTTTGAGATGGGCAGGGCATGTAGCACGTATGGGCGAATCCAGAAATGCATATAGAGTGTTAGTTGGGAGACCGGAGGGAAAAAGACCTTTAGGGAGGCCGAGACGTAGATGGGAGGATAATATTAAAATGGATTTGAGGGAGGTGGGGTATGATGATAGAGACTGGCTTAATCTTACACAGGATAGGGACCGATGGCGGGCTTATGTGAGGGCGGCAATGAACCTTCGGGTTCCTTAAAAGCCATTTGTAAGTAAGTAAGTATGTTTATATTGTGTATACCACTGCAACCGGGTGCATGCCCACTTGCAGTGTAAATAAATACATACATACATAAATAGAGTGAATGAATTAGTGGACATGTGGATAAATAAATGATTTAACGAATGAATGAATAAATCAGTTAATAAATGAGTAAGTGCATGAATGAATGGTGAACAGATGTCCAATACAGAAAGGTCCAACCATGGTCCAACACACGAAAATGTCTATATGTTTTTAATGTCCAGTGTACGAAAAGATTCAATCTACTGAAAAGATCTGTTACACATTGTCCAACGTAAAAATGTCCATACAGTAATTAAAATGTCCGAAAGTTTCAATTAACGAAAGTGTCCATGTGAAAAAGTCCATTGTAAATATAATATAAGAACACAATTGAATCGGTTGTTTGAGAAACTACACATGTCCATAGCTAAAGCAAAGGACATGCGTAGTTTCTCAAACAGCCGATTCAATTACTCACACAATGATCTCTGTAATACAACTTAGCATAGGTAGTTATAACAGTAACCTTATAAACACTTAAATTTTTATGGACTTCGGATACGCAAGGTCACATAATTTAATTTTCGTGAACATTTTCAGGCCCATCAGGGTTACTGTATAATTTGAGATATGAAATTAATCTTAATTACCGAGATAAGATATTTTCAGCTTTATATTGCTGGTAGTTGTATTCTAGAGCGGCGATTCTTGGTTTGTTCTCCATACATATTTTATTTAGGGGCTATTTTACTCGTGTGACCTGCAAGTAATATTATAAGACCATGATTTGTTTCTATTTGGCTTTATTGCTGTTTGAGATGTTCAATAAAACTCCATTTATTCACATATGTTACCGCATATTGGGCTTTCCTACGTATTAGACCTTTTTGTTTATCAGACCTATTCTGTATTGGACGTAAAAGATTTTGGACTTTTTTGCTTTTTGAACATTTACTGCTTGGATTAAATTCCTTGAACGATTTTTACTTGGACATTTTAACTGGATCTTTTCTGTCTGTGAACATTTTAATTTGGACGAAATTACCTATAACCGAATGGGTGAGTAAATAAATAGGTACGTAGATGGACAGACAGACAGGTAGGTAGGTAGGTAGGTAGGTAGGTAGATAGATGGATAGAATTAGGATAGATGGATATAATTAGGATAGATGGATGGAGGGATGAATCGATAGATAGACAGACAGACAGATATATATATATATATATATATATATATATATATATATATATATAGATAAATAGGTAGATAGAAAAATAGATAGACAGGCAGATAGACAGGCAGATAGACAGGCAGATAGACAGGCAGATAGACAGGCAGATAGATAGATAGATAGATAGATAGATAGAGATAGATAGATAGATAGATAGATAGATAGATAGATAGATAGATAGATAGATAGATAGATAGATAGATAGATAGATAGATAGATAGATAGATAGATAGATAGATAGATAGATAGATAGATAGATAGATAGATAGATAGATAGATAGATAGATAGATAGATAGATAGATAGATAGATAGATAGATAGATAGATAGATAGATAGATAGATAGATAGATAGATAGATAGATAGATAGATAGATAGATAGATAGATAGATAGATAGATAGATAGATAGATAGATAGATAGATAGATAGATAGATAGATAGATAGATAGATAGATAGATAGATAGATAGATAGATAGATAGATAGATAGATAGATAGATAGATAGATAGATAGATAGATAGATAGATAGATAGATAGATAGATGAATAAAAATGAATGTGTGAATGAATGGATTAATTAATGTATGAATGAATAAATGAATGAGTTAGTGAATAAGTGAGTGAATGAATGAATTAATGAAGGAGTTGGTGAGTGAGTGGGTGAATAAATGAATGAATTACAGTTAAATAGCGGTCCTCCCATATAAATGTTTTCGACAGTTAAAAAATCAATAGGTAGGTATAAATACACAAATAACTCATATAGGGATGATCATGGCATAATTAAATAATTTAATTATAGACTAACTATCTCCTCATGAATCATATTATCCATAACATTTTCTAACGAAAAGTCAATGAAGACTGTATCGGTAAGTTTTAAGAACGAGGTTCATTTTATAGTTAAGGAGCTTTCCGAGAGTGAATGAAGTATCGCAATGCAAACGTTTAACCGTTTGCGCGCTGTAGGTTAGTGTTATCATGTAACATGTATTGGATCAACGGATTTTTTTTTCTGACGGGAAAAGGGTCAGTAATATTGCACCCAAGTGATTTCCCACCGATCTGCAACAACATGCGAATTTTCATTGCAGATGGACAGACACACGGACGGGCGGGTTTCGAATATAATCCAGTGAAATAAAAACTGTGAAATTGGTCTCTGCTGAGGGCAGATTGAATTTGTCTTGGTACATCTCGACCCAGGTTGATCTATTTAATGCGTGATATAGTTAAGAATTTTACTGATTATGCCGTTGAAAGGAAAAGATTTAGCCATCAGTGATTCGTACTGATACGGAAGTTAATTTGTTATTAAGCAGTAATAGTTTTCTTTTACTCTACGCTACTTTTCATCTTTGTCGGGTCGTGATAATCCAGTGCTCTTTTCTTATTTTTCATTCTATTGTCAGCCAAATATTTTCATTGAATTTCTCTAATTTAAGATTTGTTGAGTGTCATTATCCTTCAGCTTTTCCCCTCTCTTTTTTTTTTTTTTTTTTTTTTTTTTTTTTTTTTTTTTTGGAAATAAAAGTCGTTCTTACAACCGGAGTTCCTCCTATAAAGGGATTTCGATCTTTTACCTTTCTTAATGTGCTGACCGACGTGCTCCAAACGTTGTAGAATAGAAATAAAATAGAGCAAAATAGATTGGAGTATATATATAAAATAGAATTGTTTAGACAGTTATAATAGAATAAAATGGATTAGATAAACAGAATACAATAAAATAGGTTATGTAAATAGAATGCAATAAAATAGATTATATGGAATAGAATAGATTAGACATATAATAGAATAGAAAAATAGAGAGAATAGAACAGATTAGACAAATGGAATAAAATAGAGTAGATGAGAGAAATATAATAGAATCTATTAGAGAGATATAGGAGAATAGAATAGATTAGATAGAAGGAAATAGATTAAATAAATATACAGTAATAGAATATAAAGAGTGAAATATTAGAATGGAATGCAATGGATACAATAGAATAGATAGAATTAGGCAGGTAGAATGGAATAGAATAGATTGGAGAGAAATGATATGATATAATATATAATAATAATAATAATAATAATAATAATAGTAATAGTAATAATGGTTCATTTAACCTAGCAGAGATAAGACCATACGGCCTTCTCTAACACTCAACCAGGAGTGAAACTGCTATACAAAAAAGCATTACAAATTTACAAAATATGGTACACAAAAAATTAAAGGAGATAATTTTAATAGAACGTACACAACAAGACAGTAGCGACATAATATAACGTGTACAAAGAAAGGAAAAAAACATAATAAAATGTGAACATTGAGTCAAAATAACTGTGATATATACAATGTATAAAAATGAGAAAATAATAATAATAATAACAATAATAACGAAATACTGAAGTACAGAGCATACAATGAACACAATTTTATTAGGTACACACACCAAAGGAAAATTATAATAAGTAGCTCGAGATCTCAAGTGATGGACATAACATGATAGACATTATCGGGACAAATGATGAAGCAAAAACAGTAAAAATAGGATCTAATAGATTAGGATAAGTAAGACAAATAGAATAGAATAGATCATGTAGATAGAATATAATAGATTAGATAAGTAAAATAGAATAGTCTAGGGCAAATATGTAAATAGAATAGAATAGATTATGCATATGGAATAATAAATAGAATAAATGACATAGAATAGAATAGATTAGGTATATAGAATGGACTAGAATAGATTAGATAGATAGAATAGGTAGACTGAATAGAATAAGATGGAAAAGATTGGATGAGGTAGAATAGAATAGGTTAGATAAGTAGAATGGAGTAGAATAAATCGCTAGAAATTACTTTCTCACTAGAGAAACTTGTTGTAGTGCTGAAACAAAAGATTTCAACATTTTCGCCGGGTTATTTGTACATATTTTCAGCATCATTCAAACTGTAAATAGCTTTCTGTCCCTCTATATCTATTCAGGAATTTATCCCAAACTACTGGTCAGTTTTTTCTCACACTGAGTATATAATATTCAAGATCCGAATGTAATAATTTTAGTGAAAAATAAGTAACTGTTGACTAAGTGATTGTATAGCAATTACAGAAGATGATGTGCAAAGAATCTCTTCTCCTGACATGGTGCCTGTCAGATTAAGCCCATTTTCGGCTTTTTCTCACTTTTTAAGTGAATATGAATAAAATATATCAGTAGTTAAGTTAAAATGCATTGTACATTAATTTTCCATTACTGTATAAGTGGGGGCAAAGGCTAATTGGGATTTCCCAGTCTCTGATCGGGTCAAAAACCCTGATGGAACTGATTTATACCTTGTGTGAATGTCGGCGGGCCTAATTAATCAAATCTACTCTCCTCACCTCCACGCTGGGGCCCCCTGGGATCTTTTAACATGGGAGGAATGATAGTAGGAGGAAGAAGAATAACACCCTTCAAAATAATCCCCCAACGCTTCCACACATCTTTTAAGATGCGAAAGAAAGGGTGGTGTGCGGAAAGCAACGATGATGCAGGCGTTGAATACCATCGGCTGTGTGCTATTCGTCTATTTTTACCACCTCTCGTCGAAACGCTGTTAAAATGTCCTCACTGTTTTGCAAACCGCTTCCCACGCAGCGGCTTCAATTGCTTCTCATAGCTCAGAATGACACTGACGAGCATTTCCGCCACCAAGAACTGCAGTTTTCACGTATGCAGTTCAACTTTACTTACATCCATCTTGGAGCACAGCCTCCAGCATTCTGACTTTTGCGTGTGCTGTCAACTAGCCAAGAATGCACACAGACTTAATCTGGCGGTGGCATCACGCACAGGCGTACAGTGTACAACAGGTTTTCAAATGTATATAAGCCTACTGAACTAACCACATTTTCGGCTATTTGGAAGATATAACATAGTTGCCATGACTTATGAAATGACCCTCGTATGTTCATGTAACAGGCTCTAACCTCCTCATCAAGGTCTAGCTGGTTCTGGCAAACCGTCTGAGTCAGTTTCAATCGGCCTGAAACAGTAGTGTGAGCTTAGCCTAAAGCGTTTTACTTTAGTCTCGCGTTACGGAATGAGCTCTGGTTCGAGTCCTCATGAGGCAAAAAAAAAAAAAAATTTGTCATGAAATTGGGACTGATGCCCACCCATCATCGTGATGAATTTGAGGCGCTACAGTGAGCAGCGACATGCGGTTTCGAAAGCCAACTATAACAGCTGGGGGGCCATCGTGTTAACCGCACTTTACTCCCGTACCGATATGCGGACGTGAGGCCAACAATCGTCTAGTCGGCATTGGAGCTACATGGTCTGCCTCACAACGGATTTATTTTTATACTAGTCCATAACTAACAAACCCAATTCTTTGATTTGAGGACTGCAGTGAATAGCCAAATCTGATTACGCAGGACAGCTAAGGGAATCATCGTTTTAACTGCATATTATTCTGTAATGTTTTGATGATAGTTCACCTCTGCTGACACATGTGATCATGAGGCCAGACGTTGAATGGCAGGTCTTGGCCCTTCATGGTCTATCACACCTCGGTTCTTTTTTAAATTTTAATTGTACAGCCCCTAACAAAAGGTTAAGGACACCTCTCCATGAGAGATGTTTCATGCCTGTCGTACTTATGTCAAACCCTCTAATGTTTGTACAGGGACCAAAAGCCTGTGAAAAGTGAGGTTTTTACTGCAAACCCAATCTGTCTATCTTCCAAACTGTTTCGAAACGTATTGAAAAGTTACATATACTTACTTATTTACAAATGGCTTTTAAGGAACCCGCAGGTTTATTGCCGCCCTCACATAAGCTCCTATCCTGTGCAAGATTAAACCAGTCTCAATCATCATATCCCACCTCCCTCAAATCCATTTTAATATTATCCTCCCATCTACGTCTCGGCCTCCTCAAAGGTCTTTTTCCCTCCGGCCTCACAACTAACACTGTATATGCATTTCTGGATTCGCCCATACGTGCTACATGCCCTGCCCATCTCAAACGTCTGGATTTAATGTTCCTAATTATGTCAGGTGAAGAATACAATGCGTGCAGTTCTGCGTTGTGTAACTTTCTCCATTCTACCGTAACGTCATCCCTCTTAGCCCCAAATATTTTCCTAAGCACCTTACTCTCAAATAACCTTAACCTCTGTTCCCCTCTCAAAGTGAGAGTCCAAGTTTCACAACCATACAGAACAACCGGTAATATAGCTGTTTCATAAATTCTAACTTTCAGCTTTTTTTAGAGCAGACTAGATGACAAAAGCTTCTCAACCGAATAATAACAGGCATTTCCCATATTTATTCTGCATTTAATTTCCTCCCGAGTGTCACTTATATTTGTTACCGTTGCAACGACTAGCATGGAAACCGCAAGACCAACTTCGAAATGTTGTGAAGTTTCTTTCATAATTCAGCAGCAATGCAAAATGTCTAACAAGGTTCATTCGCGAAGTGCCTGACTGATAATGGTATAAAATCAAATACAATGGAAGGTTCAGCTGTTATCAATGTTTATGGTACCAATTGTAGCTGCCCATAGTGGCATTTATACAATGTTTATGAGCCTAGATAGCTATTGGTATAATAATGAATACAGAAGGAAACTCATAAATAATAATTATTCTACTAATTTCAGCTGTCCTTACATATACTTGAACATGTTTGTGGGTGTTGATGTAGAAATCCTTTAAGCACAAATGTAAACAACAATAAGCACATTGCATGAAAGATGCATATCTGCAGTTGGGAGTTGAGCAACTCGAATCTTCAGTGTCTCAGATAACATTGGCAGGAGCTTCAAATGCATCAAATTCAACTGGAAAAGTAGCTTTCTTCCAGGCATGCTTAATAATGTTAATGAATATGGGGGATAAACACATATAGGTAACAACCACTCCACCTGGTGCAACTTATCTTTGTTCAACCGTTGAATGTATACTTTTTTCATCAATAGAAGTTCACCAAACGTTTTTGTGAGAGGGTTTTACTCGACAACATTGATATTGACCTCCAGAGCCGTAACGCTATCATCAACCTGCATGCACTTACCCACATTCAGTTTAGTGTCTCCAATCCACTAACATGATTAAGCATGCCTGGAAGAAAGCTACTTTTCCAGTTGAATGTGATGCCTTTGAAGCTCCTACCAATGTTGTCGGGGACTCTGAAGATTCGAGTTGCTCAAGTTCCAACTGCAGAAATGCATCATTAATCCAATGTGCTTATTGTCGTTTACATTAATTGTGCTTAACGGATTTCTATATGAAAACCCACAAACATACAGTATTTAAGTAGGCTTTATATGTAAGGACAGCTAAAATTAGTAGAATAATTATTTATAGATGAGTTTCCTTCCGTGTTCATTATTGTACCAATATCTATCTAGGCTCATAAACATTGTATAATTACTAGGGTACGGATTTTTAGGTCGTTAAAATGTAATTTTAGGTGCCTAAAATAGGCTTAAAAGTGTAGGAAATAGTCTCTAAAGAATTGGAAATAGGCCCTAACAAAAAATAATGTTTTCTTTAAAAACATGTTCCAAATCATCAGGAATTCACTTCTAGAATTTAATAATTTTAAATGCTTATACATCGTTATCACCACTACTACTAAAAGTACAAGAACAACAAATATCTAACTAGTTATACATAAACTAAAAAATTAAATGTGAAAAATAAGTTTTAGACATAAATTAAGTACATAAACTAGTCAAATATAATCAATTTTTACCAAGCCTTTTCCGTTAATGTCCATAATTAACTTCACAATAAATTACTAATACTTTTTCTAAATTTTAAACTAAAAAGCAATGCCATCTGTCACTCAACACAAATTTATATGCTAAAAATGAACGCTCCACATCCACTGAAGTAACAGGAGCGTATTTCAATGTTGACACCAGTTGGACAGGAATGTTGCATTGTAAATCCGTGTTCTTCCCTGGTAGGATATCTGAAGCAGTACGCAGGTCCTTCAGTCCTCTGCAGAACTTGCTCCAGTTTATCCCGTACTTTATGTACAACAGAACCAGGAACACATTTGTAATATAAAATACAAATTTTCGAAATAAGAATGGGTGTTTTGACCTAATAGAGATAAAACATACTTAATAGGTCAAAATACGCTTTGTCGTCAAAATAGGCATTTTTAGGGGGTATTAAAATACCAATTTTAGGCATAGTTTTATATGAAACGTGTACTTGCAAGTTTTTATGAACTTATCTTTTAAGGATTAAAATAGGTTTTTATCTAAAATCCGAAGTATAATAATTACCACTATGGACAACTACAATTGGTACCATAAACATTAATTACAGCTGAACTTTCCATCGTATTTGGTTTTATACCATTATCACTCAGGCGCTTCGAGGATGTACCTTATTAGCTATATGTCCTCTCAGTTCACCTCAATTAATACAGCTTTTTGAATCGAACTGTACTTATTTTGATTAGAATTTTTTGAAATGCTGTATGTTACCTATATTTGGGAAGGAGATGTAGGCCTACTAAAAATAAAGTGTCATATAAATTTTCATGTTTCAGAACATCGAGCCATGATTGAATTATTTAATCTCCATGTCGTTCTGGCTGTATAAAAAAGCGTGGGACGTAGCACCTGTGTGTATTGCGGACATGGAACATGGAACCACGAATGAGATCACGTCGCACTGTGATTGTATAATTAGGCGTACACTTCGGCGACAAACTGGCTGCAGGGAGGGGGGGGGGCAGGACGCCGAGATGTCCAATTTCCATCCAACTGGAAATCCATGCATGCTCCCTACTAATATAGTTGATGAAATACGAATTTGATACCAACCTCACGGTCATAAATTTAGTTTTCAGTTTTGATGTATTTGAGTAAACCACCTCTACTCCTTGGTTTTTAGTGAAAATTTGCTCACTGTTAAAAAGAACTGTTTAATATAATACATTTGTTGGTGTTATCAGTAAATAATTTAAGGGTTCTGTGAAACATAACGATAAAGACCATACTGCCAATGTAAGAGAAGAGCGATTTAAGGGAAGACTCCATTGAAAACCATGAAAATTTTTCCAATTTTTTTTTTTAGCTATTTAACTTATTCAGAATTTATATTTTCATACCCCAAATGGACTCAGCTCAATTCTGATTACAAATACTCATATGTTTACACTTTTTAAATTAAGGCTGGAAGGGGGCGTGGAATTTAAAGAGCTGTCAAAATTGTTTTTCATCGAAGAATTCTTTTTAAAATTTCTGATTACAAATCTAGTAACTTTTTGTTGACTCCCTGAAGTTACTAGATGAATGTAGCGGAGGAGAATATTAATTTGCATAAATATTATTTTCAAATCTAATTTTCTGTGTTCATTTTTGTTGATTCAACACCAACTTTCTTATGCCAAATATTAATTAATCTGGATGAAATTTTTACCTCAAGTATTTATGAGGTAGCTGCATGTTTCTATGCATTTATTTTGTGAGAAATGCTGCTAGTTTATTTTATTAATATTTTTCTTAATGCTGCTAGTTTATTTTATTAATATTTTTCTTAATGCTGCTAGTTTATTTTATTAACATTTTTCTTAATGCTGCTAGTTTATTTTATTAATATTTTTTCTTAAGAAAAATATTAATAAAATAAACTAGCAGCATTTCTCACAAAATAAATGCATAGAAACATGCAGCTACCTCACAAATACTTGCAGTAAAAATTTCACCCAGATTGATTAATATTTGGCATAAGAAAGTTGGTGTTGAATCAACAAAAATGAACACAGAAAAATAGATTTGAAAATAAAATGAATATTTATGTAAATTAATATTCTCCTCCGCTACATTCATCTAGTAACTTCAGGGAGCCAACAAAAAGTTACTAGATTTGTAATCAGACATTTTAAAAAAGAATTCTTCGATGAAAAACAATTTTGACAGCTCTTTAAATTCCACGCCCCCTTCCAGCCTTAATTTAAAAAGTGTAAACATACGAGTATTTGTAATCAGAATTGAGCTGAGTCCATTTGGGGTATGAAAATATAAATTCTGAATAAGTGAAATAGCTAAAAAAAATTTGGAAAATTTTTATGATTTTCAGTGGAGTCTTCCCTTAAAGACGTAAAACTATTCAGTAAATCAAATATCTCTTTTGTCAATTTTTAGCTTGCATCTTTAAATCAACTTCATGAAGTCTTCTATGTTAGTTGTTTTATTTTGCTTACATTTATTCTTATATATCATATGGAATTCTTGTTTGGGGTAATGAAGTGGATGACAGAAAAATAATAACACTCCAGAAAAGGAACATAAAATTAATGTGTGGTATGGTCACAGGGGCAGGTATTTATGGAGATTAATTTCATCATTTGTGTTTTTTAATATTGATGTCGGCGGAGATTGTTGGAGATTGGTTTGTACTCTTAGCGGAGATTCCGTCCCGGCCACTTAGTCACTCGTAATGAGTGCACCTCTGCACATAATGTGTTGGACATTGTGCCACTGTCACACATCTACGACGCAGTGCATGGGGGTTGGTCACTAGAGGGAACCTAAGAGGTGGAACTTACTCTGAGAGGATTCAATCCGGCAACGGAACTGAAATCCGGTGTGGCTTAGTGGATAGAGCGTCAGAACGTAGAGCTGAAAAACCGGATTCAAACCCCGGTGCCGGAGAGAATTTTTCTCCGTTCTACCCATTCTTGAACTAATTTGTGTTGATAAAATGCATTGTCCCTTTTAAGTGTCAATTAAAAGGTCCTAAGTAACCATTAAAGTTAAATAAGTTTGGTGAAATCGGCCCTAAACCAAATAGAATGAATTTAAATAATTTAATTTCGCGGTATCTGGCTCTTACTGCAGTTAACGAAGCAACTTTTAAAACTCGATAACAATGTTATTATATCTGCCTTACATGCAATCCACAAATAGAATTCTCAATCGACTGAATCTTCAAAACAATGAACCGGAGATCGCAGTTCTGTCCTCATCAATGTGTCTAGATCAACTTTGTGAAATACTTATAACTGCAGAATTTTTGCTGCAGGTACTTTATAATTATATGCGGCTACAAATTTCACTGCAGAATACCATTATCAAAGCATCTCATTTATATGTCCATATTTCTTGTCGTCTTCTGTAGTTATGAGCGGGACAAATCGAAGCATTTGATAATTCATACTTTGTTAGCGTCTCTTCTTTTCTTATGTTATGTATCGAATGCATTTATCTATCAATCTCTAAACAATTAAAAAAAAAAATCAAATTAAAAGTGCATCATTCCAAAATCATGTATGTTTCCGTAGGGGAGAGTTGGGTAGTATCGGACATCGGGTAATTACGGACAATGATGTTTCTTTCATCTACCACCAGATGGTAGTACAGTGATGTCGCATAGAGATACGTAACTATGTCACTTAGACACTACCATCTGGTGGTGGATGAAAGAAACATCACTGTCCGATATTACCCAATGTCCGATACTACCCCACTCTCCCCTAATTTCTTATTTTCCATAAAGAAATTTCTAGAATTTCACTGGCAGCAATTCTCTAAATAGGAATGGACTATTTCGAAACTGATTCTACAAATATAGCAAAGTACAGTTCTAGACAAAGAAATATGACAGGCTGTCATACGCCAAGTCTCCTTCGAAAGACTTCGGTTGATTTCGTTTACACGTTAACGAATTCCTTATGCACGACTCCTCTCTATTTTTTCTTTGTTTTGTTTCTTTGTTGCTTTTTCTGTCTGTTTACAGGTAAAGTGTTATGAATAATATACTACTAGGTTCAAAAAGTTCCCGGAATTTTACTACCATTTTTCGTATTAATATATAACAAGGGATATTATACATTTGTTTTGTTGGTAACATTCATGATGTCATTTCCTTAAAGTTTGTTGATAATGGCAATTATTGGTTTTGAGTTGTAGGCAATTGTTTATCATAGTGTTTCGTTTGTTCGTCGCATTTTGTAATTATGTCCACAGAGCAAAGTACAAACATCAAGTTCTGTGTTTTGCTGGGGACATGATCAGTATGGCTGATGAAGATGGTGATTTCTTAAACAAAATGAAACTGGTGCTACTTGTACGACCCAGTCCCTAAACGACAGTCATCTGAGTGGAAATCGAAAACATCTCCTCGGAAGCAAAAATTTCCTAGGGACACTTCCAAAGGCAAAGTTATTTTAAATGTTATGTTTTATTTAACGACGCTCGCAACTGCAGAGGTTATATCAGCATCGCCGGATGTGCCGGAATTTTGTCCCGCAGGAGTTCTTTTTCATGCCATTAAATCTACTGACATGAGCCTGTCGCATTTAAGCACACTTAAAGCAAAGTTATGTTGGAAGTTTTCTTCGACTCTCAGGGTCTCATGCACCATGAGTTCATTCCAGAAGGTCGTATTGTAACGAAAGAATTGTACGTAGAAACCCTCCGTCGCCTCTGGGACGCAGTGAGAAGGAAACGTCCAGAAAAGTGGGTAGAAAACAACTGGTTCCTTATGCATGACAATGCACCTGCTCATCGCGCAATTATTGTAAAGAATTTTCTTGCCAGGCACAACATAACTGCTTTGGATCACCCACCATACTCTCCTGATCTCTCACCACCTGATTACTTTCTGTTTCCCCGTCTAAAAAGTCATCTGAAATGACAGAGATTCAATGCTGAAGAGGTTATCGCAAACGCGACGAGAGCACTAAGACGGGTTTCACAAAATGGCTTCCAGGCCTGCTTCCAGGAACTCTACACGCGTTGGCAAAAGTGTGTTGTTGCGGAAGGCAACTATTTTGAAGGGAATGCTGTAGAATAGTGTTTAAGGTACGTTGTTTCTATGATGCTAGCAAATTCCGGGAACTTTTTGAACCTAGTATGTATAACGAAGATATAGGGCTATTCAAGGAGGTAATTAGGTGCAAAATAAACATGTTTTCCTTAGTCGTACAAACCAGGCGCTGCCCGAAGTATACTTAACAAATTTTACGCTAAAGGAGAGTGGTCATTTTTTGTATCTAAATCTGTACATAAATGTGCTAAATGGAAAGTCGAGTGATATTTTACATTTTAAAAAAAGGAGTTGAGGTGAATTTATTTTAGTAGATAATAGTGCTAATAAATGAGTCTTTTTCATGTTAGTTCTTTGTACTCTAATATATTTCTGCCATTTCTCCATTAATAGCTATAAACGAATCTGTCATTTATAAAATCATGAATCCACTATTTTTAAACTGAAATATGTTACTCTTATGACAGTAAATAATGAGGAAATACCCTTTTGTTTCCGTAAAAAGCACTAGTTCGAGCATGTCCCCTGCCTTTTTATATATTTAAAATCATAGGTTTCTTTAAAAATCACATTGTTCATTAACTATCAACGAGAATTATTTGGCTGAAGTTACAATTTTATTTTAATGATATTAGTCCTTGACTTATGCTATTTATTAACCATGAAGGAGAAATAGACCTAAGTTAAAAGTTTACATTATATTTGCTAAAATAGCGTGTCTAAAAATTAAGATGTTACATTGTATAGAAATACATTCACAAATTAAAAAAAAATACTTCTGATCTACCTCCTGTCACGGTCGCACAGCTCTAATACAGTTGCATTTTCATTATCCTTG